>NW_017307148.1:433143-456420 GCF_000935625.1 Nanorana parkeri
CCCCCCGCCTTCACATCAAAATACTCCTCATTTCCCCCTACATATTAGAACCCAGCTGCTGCAGCATGGCAGAGGGCAAGAGGTGGAGCAGGTCTGGACAGAGGCAAACCTCTGTGCCCTTCAGAATGTTTCCTGCCCACCTTGGATTAGCCCCATGCGTTTTTCCACTGTGCATGCAGTCTGCCTGATTCACCACTGAAATGCAAGACGCTGTTTCAAAGTTTGAATGCACCCCTAAGGAAGCCAGGCGGCACCCTGGTAGAGAGAAGCTGTACTAGACCTATGAAAGGGAGGATTTCTGAGCCATTATCAGCCATGAATTTTGTGAAAGTGGACCTGTATACATAAAGTCAAGATTTGCTATGTTATAGGAAACATTTCTAAATCTATCTTTTGTCTTGAATTCCTCCTGAAACAATAGCAGGACATTTCCTGGTATGCGAGGGCCCTTAGACACTCCTGTGCATACAGCCTCATAGCTGTATATCTGCAGTGTGAGATCATCCAAGGCAGCTGACAGCTAATCTCAGGAGATTTGGAGTCATGTCATTATCGTGCTTCTCACGGTTCTCCCTGGCTCTGACATGAGAAAGCAAAGTCCTGCCTCTACCAAGATGGCCGCCTCCACACAGAGAAACATTGCAGAAGGCAGGACAATTCAGTAAGTAGGAAAAGATCTTCAGAGAGATTACAGGCCATACTGGTGACTACTTGTCCCTTGCTCACCTGCTCTTTACCTGTGTGAATATTCTACAAGCCAACACAAATGGAGACAAACCTTGTGAGAATGCGTCATGGATCCAGTTTGCTCCCACATTCGGTGCGCCGTCATTTAATACCACATCAGCTTTCCATGTCTGAAGTTGCTTCTTTATTAACTTTAAAAGGAAGACAATAAGAACATTTAAACTTATTATAGCCGCAATTTACACCCTTTCATACCAGATAAAATCAGGAAGCATCGTTATATCCTAGATGCTACACCAGCCATATGACAGTTGCAGGGAACATAGGTGTAGAGAGAATGAGAAGTAAGCAGACAATGCAAGCCGTCAAATTCAGGATAAATGACACTCGGGATAAACAGATGAAAATAACAAAGAAAATATTTGGAGTAGTTAAAATTATTATTATACAATAGTATAAAACATTATACGTGTTAAAGCTGAACTCCAAAATAAGCAAATATTGTCTAAATACAAGTCATGTGTATTCTTACTTAAATCTTGGGGTGCTTTGTGTATTTCTTCCAGATCTGTACAGAATTCCAGTAATAGAGGAACTTCTAGTAATAAAGACCGCTCACTGCTGCTCCCTCTCCTTGCGCAGGGAAACTGGTCTTGTCCCCACCCCCTCCTGTAATAAAAACCAGTCACTGCTGCTCTCTCCCTGTGCAGGGTGACTGGTCTGGTCTCCGCTCCCTCCTGTAATAAAGACCGATCACTGCTGCTCTTTCTTCTTGTGCAGGGAAACTGGTCTTGTCTCCACCCCCTCCAGTAATAAAAACCAGTCACTGATGCTCTCTCTCCTTGTGCAGGTTGACTGGTCTCGTCTCCACCCCCTCCTGAAATAAAGACTGGTGACTGCTGCTCTCTCTCCTTGTGCAGGATGACTGGTCTTGTCTCTGTCCCCTCCTGTAATAAACACTGGTCACTGCTGCTCTTTCTTTCTGAGCAGGGTGACTGGTCTTGTCTCCGTCCCCTCCTGTTATAAAGACTGGTCACTGCTGCTCTTTATTCTTGTGCAGGGTGACTGGTCTTGTCTCCGCCCCCTGTAGTTTTCGGCAGCCAACCTGTAGTGGGTGGAGACTGCAGGGTAATTCCTGGGTTTGTAAATTCATTCAGAGCACACAAAGTGGAATTATAGCCTTTGTGGCTATTGAGAGATGTATTTAAATTATTTTTGTGCCTGGAGTTCAGATTTGAACAAACTAAAACTGAATTTTCTTTGCACTTGTACATTTCTCTGCTTATTATAAAAAAAAATACATTCAGGATATTTTTAATTTAATATTTAAAATTGTATTTTTAATTAAAAAAATTAATGACAAAACCTCAATACATTCTACTACCTAAAACTAATAACGTTAGTAGTACTTACCTGCCTCCTCTCCAGTCTTGGCACTGTCTCAGAAACTCCTGCCGCCATTTATTTTTAAAAAGTCCATTAAGGCACATGCACACGATTAGGTATGAGACATGATCGGTGGGCCAACAGAGAAGGAAGAAGCCCAATGCCCATGCCATATAATGCGCCTCGTCTCACACGTGCTGGGATAAAAAAAGGACTCTCTCGCCCCCGCTCCACTATATCACCAGTGCCTGTAGACAGGGCCTCACACATGGCACACTCACAAACCAGCATGTAAAACAACTTGTCTCACCACTAAGGATAATAACAGGAGGTTTGGATACACGTCTTCTGCAGAGGATGTGAAAGCCGCACTGCCGCGCCAAGGCACCTCTTATAGTGCGGTCCTAACTCTAAACTATGAGAGTCTCCATCTTGGAGCACATGGGGGCAGAAGATTTCAAATTGGGTGCAGGTTTGTCAGGAGGAAGCCCGGCCTCCTTAAAAGGCATAGGAACACACAAGGGATCCCGCACATCCCAATGGCAGCTGAGAAACCCCATGCGTCGTTTGCTTTGCTTGACCGATTTGGTGCAGCGACGCATGGGGTTGTCATACAACATCGCAAGCATCGACAAAAACATTTGCCCTACATCTCGGGGGAAGTCTCTTTTTTCCCCAACCAAGATCTCACAGTAAGGACTTGGAAGGCACTGGTGATGTTGTCTTCCTGGAGGACATACGTGAGGCCATGGCTATGTCACCAGTGCTTAAGAAAACCAGGAAGTGGGAACCCCAGTTAAGTCACAGAAAATATATTTGATTTTTTTCTGTTACTATAATATTATTTCCCATCAGTATGCAGAAAGGGGGTAAAGGTCCACCTTCAAAAGGTTTCATCATAAAAAACAACCTATTCTTTACTAATGCTGTCACACTACTGGAGAGGCCATTAGTACTTGAGATTGAATGCTTGAAGTAACTGCTGCTTTCCCTGTTGACATATACTGTTGATCACTTCATTGCAGAGGTTCAGTGTGGACAAATTGAACTGATGAAGATGGGATGACTGAGGCCTGGATGGGGGCTTGTCATGCTGTCCCAGTTCACTTACCTGTCGGCAGGACTCGCTAGTGATGTCTTCCTGAAGAATCACAACACTGGGAATGGGTTTAATAGGCACAAGATCAACTCCTTAAGGAAAGAAAAAGAAAAAAATGAACCCATATGAATAGGTATACATAATCAGTTTACACGTCCCTTCCTTTATTTACCACGCCGACCTGTTCAGCTGCTGAGAGTTAAGGTGCCTATACACTGATCGATTTCCATTCGGAAATCGCACACACACGCTGTTTCAAGTAGAGGATTGAACAGTTGATCGTACATCACCGATTTAAATTTTTGATATTATCAAAATTTTTCGTCCGGTCAGGTTGGAATGATTTTATTCTGACAAACAAAAATTGATGAATCAGTGCAGTATTCGTTCATCAAAAATCTCTGCAAGAACGCAGCACACGCGCAAAAGGAAATTATTTCTGTCTGTCAAAAATTGGTCTTTAGTATGGCTAATGTTAGGGCCACGGAAGGAAAATAAGAGAAGTGGCCCCATGGGATTGTCGCCCCTATCACCCATGTTTTTAAAACTATTTATATTCAAATATAGGTGTGGCGTGACTGTCATGTACATGTCTCTCTGGGACTGCTTTGCTGGTTCTTTCTGCTTTGTCTTTCAGGTTACAAGCTGCATGCTGTCGCTAGGAAGATTTACCTCAGCTGCTGGACAGACCTTCAGTCAGAGAACAGGACTGTTGACAGACTTTTGGTGGGAAAACAGCTGACCAATGAGAGTAACCTTTCCCCTCTATAGTCACTCCTGTCACTGGACAGTGTCAACATTTACCTCAGAACTGCCAGCTGGACTCGCCTCTTGATTATCTTCACAATTCCTTTTGGATCTTTTCACCTGCTTCCCGCCCACCCTCCCCTTTGCTGCACTTTCCCTTGTCACGGTCAATCTTTATGGGGTAATGTCGCCCACTTTGTGGGTGGACAGTGGTTGGTAAACAGTAATTTGGTTGGTGTAAGTTATTGCTGCTTGAGTCTTGATGACTAAGCATGGTGGTCTATTAATTGTTAACAGTGGTTCTGTTTGGTAATAAAAGGTTAAACATAGTTATTCCACAATCGTTGTTGTGTTTTACTTTATTATTTAAGTTTATTGTTATGGTATGATGGGTGTCAAATCCCATGAATTTCTAAAATCAACATTTGACTCTGCTTGATGGGGAATTTAGGTAATCGAACAAGGGTTCGTGCCAGAAACGGAAAATTGTACAATATATGGCCACCTTAATAGGATACCTCTGGGTAAGCTACGAGTTATGGGATTCCTACACAGGGCTATGGACTCTCCATGTCATAGTAACGATTGGCCAAGTGCTGTCACATGGAGTAAGTCATATGCCCCTTCATACATGAAAGAACTGGGTATTTCTTTTAGCTCTGGGTGCTGAAAGGCAAGAAGGCTAAGTACAGTCATGTGAAAAAGCACACGCTTGGGAGTTGAGATGACCATCCAACACTAAGACCCCGTTCACATTGAGCGATTTATCGCGCGGTAATTCCCGCGATATCGCGGCAAATTACCGTGCGATATCGCGCTCCAATGCAATCCAATGGGGCAAAGGGTCCTGCTGTCGCGGGTCGCTACAGCAGGACCCTTTTTGGAGCGGATTTAGCCGCGATTCAAGCTTGCTCAATGCAAGCTTGAACGCGACATCGCGCGGCAAATCTCGCGATGTCGCGCAATATGCAAATCGCGCGACAAACGCGCAATTTGCATATCGCGCAGTGGGAACGGGGCCTAAAAGAAATCTCCATGGACCCCAAAATTTCAAAGCGGGAGCTGCAGTTGGTGTCAAAATACATGCACCTACAATCAGAAAGAGATTGCACCAATTGAACCTGCATGGGAAGTGCCCCAGGCAAAAGTCTTTGCTGCCAAAAAAGAAAAATCAGAGCAAGACTACAGTTTGCCATTGAACATTAACCACTTTCCATCTGGCCGCTGTAACTATATGGCTGGACGGTTCATCAATGAACCTTCATGAATGCAGGTGCGCGTTTAAATTACATTTGGATTCCCGTTCCGCGCACGCACAAGTGGGAAAACGGCTGTAATTTAGACAGACGGCATGTGTGTGCCCCCCTCCACCTATCCCAGGCTCCGCTGTGCCCCGTGCTGGCGCAGGTCCGGCACGGCGGCTCTGTGAACGGAGATAGGAGGGAGTTCAGCACACAATCTCCTGCTGATCTCTCCTTCGGTCTCTGAATGTGGAAGTGATCATCACTTACGCCTTTAGCCGTCATTTCTCCGGCTTCTGTAGCCAGAGAGAAGCTAGTGAAACAGATCTGTGCTTCATCAGCTTCTTTAGGGGTCCTTAGATGACATTAGGAGTCTAAAAGAGCCCTGATAAAGAGGACCCGTCACTGTATATTTGCTATCACATATGGGGCTTCTCAGCAATAAAGTTAAAGGGCATTTCCACCTTTGTAAGTGATTTGTGGTAATGTAGAGGTGCAGGGGGGATGTATATGTGTGTCAGGAGTCACAGGGCTGTTATTCATACTTTATTTTTTAATAGACTCTTTCACAGGCTAGAGACCTAGAAATTCAAAATTCCCTCCACATAGTCTCTCAGGGGGTTGGGTTACTTATCAGTAAACTGCAATCAGCTGATTCCTCTCTGCTCACCCCTCCCCATGAAGGAGCACACACTCAGCTCTGAGGTGAGAGCAGAGAGGAGTATCAGGACATCTCCTCACAGCTGTGTGTTAAGGTGCCCATACACTGCACGATTCTCGTATGAGAATCGCGGGAAATCCCGCAATCGTGCAGTGTATGGAAGGCGTGCGACCGCTTCTAATGTACGGTCGCACGACTTTTGTAGTTCGGGCATGTTGGAAAACCAGCCGAGAATCGTATGATTTTCGGCTGGTTTTTAACATGATCGAGAGACAACTGCCGAATGGGCCGGTGTGCGCACGCAGCATTGCAGTCATGATGGGCAGATCGTACAGATCGCCCTTCAGCATTGCAGCCAAGATGGGCAGATCGTACATTTTTGAATTACTTTACAACCCTCGCAAGACAAAAGTCTTGCGAGGGTTGTAAAGTGTATGGGCACCTTTATGAAGAATCTCCTGCAGGTGCTGTGTTCAGCTGCCCATACACCTGACGATTATCGCATGATAATCGCGGGTGATCCTGCGATCGTACGATAATCGTAAGGTGTATGGGCTGCATGTGACCGCATTTAATGTACAGTCGTACGATTTTCGGCGGGCTGGTAGCGCGATCGCAAGACGAAAGTCACATGGCCCGAGGTGCGCAAGCGCACACTGCCCGCTCACCATTGCAATCATCTGCAAGCCCTCCCCTCAGCGGGGAGGACTTGCGATGATCGCAAGTACGATCTGCCTGTCCATGATGGGCAGGTCGTACGAAATTTTAATCACCTTACAACCATCGCACAACGAAAGTCGTGCAATGGTTGTAAGGTGTATGGCCACCTTTCTGTAGACCTTCTCTCACCCTTGTCCTGTGTGTCTCAGATCTCACCCTCTCCTGGGTCACATTTACTCTCTGCTGATAACACTACACTGATTAGTAAAAGCTTTTAAAGCGTCGCCGATGGCCAAATACAGGGTACGGTAGTTTTCTGTGGTTTCGCGGGCGCACACAATTTTAAGGCTTGACATGTTTGGTGTCTATTTACCCGACGTGACCCCACCTTTTATATTTTACCCTAATAATAATTGTTTTATAACATAAGGTAGCAAAGTTGTTTTTTTTTTCAAACTTTTTGGTACTTTTTTCTTTATATAGTAAAAAAATAAAGACCGCAGTGGTGATTAAATACCACCAAAAGAAAGCTCTATCTGTCCCCAAAAATGATATCACATTAATTTCGGGACAGCGTTGCATGACGGAATAAATGTCAGTCAAAGTACCGCTGTCAATCACGCAGCTGGGTGGATCTCGACAGTAATGTATCAGTATACTGGTATCAGTATACCGCGAACTGTAGCTCGCGATATACTGAGCTTTGGGTCACGGCAGGGCGCTAGTTTATGTCCTCTCGTGACCCTTAGAACTATGGGGAAAAACACTTACCCCATAGTTTTAACACGCCGGTCATTAAGCGGTTAAAGCAAAGACTAAGCCTTGTAAAAGAATGAACTGTGGACTGATCAAAGATACCGTTGCCATAGTTACAGTAGACTTGTTTGGCTCAAACCAGGGGAAGTATGCCATTCCAACTATGAAACAAGGTGATGAAAATATTAGTAGTGTGCCCCCAGCGGCCACTATGGCTAGTTCAAACAATGTGCATGTGAGGTGCGCTTTGTCTCCCTCTGTAGCACCGGCTGAGCTCGGGGAAGAGAGATTGACCTGCCTGAACAAGCCAAAGCTCCCACTGGGGACAAACTGCTAATGTGGGGGTGGGGGGATATGCCCCCCTAGGTTTTTGTTTTCTTTTTAGACATACCTACAGGTATGGACTGGAGACAAATCACCTTAAAAGCAGCAGTCTGCAAAGTGCAGGGAACACTGTAATGCATTGGAGGGGGGAGGATGTAGAAAATGTGCTGTAAAGATGAACTGAACAAGTCAGCAAAAATACAGTAGTTCCTATATTTCTATATTGATGTGGTCCCTTGAATGTGTATGTACACTACTTTTGAATAGTATAGGTATTGCTGTCTCTGTCCCTGCTGGGGTAATTCATCCCCCTATATACACTGCTGACTACTGTCTTCCAATAGGGACACAGGTTCTGTAGACACCTAAGAGGGGAATTCCCCGTACAGGACAGGAAGTGAAGGAAAATCCCCCAAACAATGACATTAAATAAATTGACAGGGGTTTTAACCCTTCCTTACTCCATCCCAAACTAAATAAAAAATGTTGGGTATATATTACACTTTAAGAAGTTAAAGAACACAGTTGTTTTACTTACCTATGATAAGACTGGATACCGGCATAAACTTTGAAGCAACCTGGAGCCTAAAATATAAAGAGAAAGAATTACAAACTATATTTGTCATAGGCCCTGTTCCCACAAGCATCGGACTTCATCCTTAAGAATGAGGTTCTCCAAACCCGGAAGGGTCCATGCTCGGCAGCTGTACCTGAACAAAGGGGCAGGATTCTTGTCCTGACATCAATGACCTTCTATGGCCACATGGCCCTATTTCATTGACCAAATATGTGGCCATGTAAGATCAACTTCATTGGCCAATTATAGCCATGTGACCATGAAAGGTCAAAGTCAATGACCAAAATATAGCCATGTGACCATGTAAGATCATCGGCATTGACCAACTATAGACATGTGACCATTAAAGGTCAATAACATCCCAGCACCCGGTCCATTTGCTTATATGCAGTTCTGAGTGAGGAATTCCCCAGCTGATTGGGTGGCAGCAGAAGAAGGTTCCTTCAAGTTCAGACCAAATCCATTCTGAACCTGAGCTCATCCCTATTTACTGCCCCAGCGGTTGAGTGGTAGTTTTGCAGGTGTTCAGGAGGCGATACTTCTGCCTCCTGAAGGCTTGTTTTTTTATTCTAATCCCAAGGGGGATTTTACATTGAAATACTGAGCAGCAACCAAATGAGACAACCCGTGGTTGCAGCGCGGTCCCATTGATTTCAATTTGCATGTTTGGCAAGTGGAACCAATTCCAATTGTGACATGCCGGATTAAATTATGACGCACTACAAAGCAAAGAATCATGGCCATGTGTATGGATCAGAGCGGCTGCATGTTAATTTGTAGGTAAGAGGGAGGTAAAAATGCCGATATATCACCTGTTTCAACCACCTGTGTGCACCACCCTTTGATGCCAACCCCCTGTGTGCACCACTCTTTGATGCCAACCCACTGTGTGCACCACCCTTTGATGCCAACCCCCTGTGTGCACCACTCTTTGATGCCAACCCACTGTGTGCACCACCCTTTGATGCCAACCCCCTGTGTGCACCACCTTTTGATGCCCACGTGTACTTTTGATGCCTGAGAGGCAAGGTGTCTGGCTGCTACCTGTGAAGCTTCCAATGCCTGAAGCTGTGTGTGGGACAATGCCTGCATATTATCAATGACAGTAGTGAGTCCTGATGCTTGACTGAGAAACCTGTCCCCCGCTGTCACTTAGGCCTCATTCACATGTCGAAATAGTCCAGCTGCGGCAAGAAACCGGCATATTCCTGCAGCTGGATATGGATAGTTGCTGCAGCTGAGCCTGTGCAAAGCAATGACAGGGTGAGAGCAGCTACAACCATCCGGAACTATCTACCAGTCTTCGGACATAATCGCACATGGAGCAATGACCTGGATGCAAGTCGGGGTGATCATCTGTCCCTACTCACAGGTAATCACAGTCAAGGACAGATCACATTAAAAGGATGCTGCGGGGGAAGGATACCCAGCACATGATTAGGCTTTAAACTATAACCCCCCAACAAGTCTGGAAAGAGTGATATATTCAGAGTAAAAGGTAAAAACCAGTTTGTTTCTCTGCCATTAGAATGTGTTGAACCAATGTAGCAAGACTTGCACACAGTCCCCAATTTCAATCCTGGCCGGGACACTAACCAAATGGATTTTGCATGTGCTCCCTATGCTTGTCTGGGGTTACTCTGGGTACTGCAGTTTCCTTACACACTCCAAAGACATACTGGTAGGCTCCTGTCTGAATTGGCCCATGTGTGTATGTGTAGGGACCTTAGACTGGATTTTGGACTTAGACTGTAAGCTTCTTAAGGGCAGGGACTGATGTGAATGTACAATTATATAAATCACTGCCTAAATTGTTGGCGCTTTCAGAATCTTGAATTGCACTGTTCATTTTCTGGACGGTACAAGTAGGCTTTAAACAACATGAAGTATGCGACCACCCAATCTGCCTCCCTCCATCCGGACGCATAACAATTTCACTTACCATCCTCCTGGAGCAGCACAAAGGTCGACAAGTGCTCGAGCTCGCTGCAAGAACTGAAACTTTCTGTTCAGCTGAATGAGTTTAAAGGCCGAACGGGAACGATACCCTAAAAAAAAATGATTAAGTATAATATTTAAAGAAACCCTCAGATGGGCTGAGATGACTGCTAAAGCTAAAGAATAAAGCAAATATATATATATTATTGCAAAATCAGCCCTCCTCTCACATCCACGCCATAGCCAACACGTATTACATACACCAAGAATTCTTACTGCAGATGTCACCCTCTGGTTGGATCTGCCACCCAGTGGGGAAGCTAGCTAGCTAGATATTCCGTCACCCAGGGCAAAGGCTCAGAGTTGCTCCCCCACCCCCCCCTCCCCAAGGGAGAAGTTCTCTATCCACACACCCAGTGGCACCCCTTCTAAAGCAGCACCCATGGCACATACCCCCCCCAGGTTCGGCCCTGGAACACTTCACTGAGCATTCTTCCCGCTGACCATCAACGTAAGGGACATTCTTTCCACTGACCATGAATATAAAAGAGCATTCTTCCCACCAACCACCAATGTAGAGAGCATTCTTACCATTCACCATCAATGTAAGGTGCATTGTTCTCACTGACCATCAATGTAAAAAGCCTTTTTTCCCCCCACTGACCACCAATGTACAGAGCATTTTTCCCAATGACCACCAATGTACAGAGCATTTTTCCCAATGACCACCAATGTGTGGAGAATTCTTCCCATTAACCACCAACGTAAGGAACATTCTTCTCACTGACCACCAATGTAAGGAGCATTCTTCTCACTGACCACCAATGTAAGTGGCATTCTTCCCAGCACTGACCATCAATGTATAGAGCAGTGATGGCGAACCTTGGCACTCCAGCTGTTTTGGAACTACAAGTCCCATGAGGCATTGCAAGGCTCTGACAGCCACAGACATAAGTCCCAGAGGCAGATGCATCTTGGGATTTGTAGTTTTGGCACAGCTGGAGTGCCAAGGTTCGCCACCACTGGTATAGAGCATTCTTCCCATTGACCACCAACATAAAGCACATTCTGCCCACTAACCACTAATGTTTTTGGAAAAGGTTCCCCTAGACCCCAAAATTATTTCAAGGGTTCCTGGGGTAAAAGGTGGAGAAAAGCTAGGTTAGGCCCTCCGTTAAGTTTTTACTGTCCCCAGTGGCAAGATCTGACTTCTTTGTCTTGGGAACCAGTCACCGAGACAATTGATGGGAAATCCAAGTTGGTAGAGTTGTCAGAAGAACGAGAGTAGAGGGAAAGACATCCAATGGGGACACACGTATCACTGACAAATATCTAAAAAGGGAATTATCCTCACTTTGGGGAGATCTCTTCTCATTTCCTGTTGCATCCAAGGGACAGGAAATGAAAGGAAATCTCCCCAGTAGGACACACAAAAAAAAATTACCGGATAGGAGTTTTAACCATTCTCGTAATCGCCCAAATGCTCCGATACATATGTCCGACACTGAAACTTCCGGTCACAGGAAGATTTCCTCTGACTGGCAGTGTCGTAGGGGAACATCAAGCCGGCTTCCCGGGCAATCAGGAAGTAATCAAGTAATGACCCGCCTCCCAGCTTCCTGATGGGCCGGAAAGCCGGCATAATGCTGATTGGCTGGGAAGCGGGTTTCCCTGCCAATCACAATGGAGCCGGCCAAACAACATGGGAACAGGCTTCCTGGGCCAGCAGGAAGCCAGGCTGCATGTCATTACCCTCTGCCCGGCTTTCTGATTGCCCAGGAAGCCAGCTCAATGCCAGCGGAAGCACCAGTATTGAAAGCAAAATATTGGTACTGGTACTCGATACCAAAAAAACGTTTAAACAATGTGTGGTGCCGCTTACCTGTCTCTTTAGCCAGATGATAGAATTTATCCTTTCGGCTTTTTCCTACTTTCCCTTTTTTACCCATTGTTGGAGATGGAAGTCTGTTATGATCTTCTTTATTTGGTCAGTGCCTAGAGGAGAAAAATGGTGTAGCTTAGAAAAATAAAATCAGTCTGCGGTCCATGAGTAATCCTGAAAAAGGACCCTGTCAAAATATGTTAGCTGCTGTGACTGACTTTACATGCATATTCTGAGGCTGTCATCTTCATCCTTCCTTCACTGCTCACTGACCTATGTGCATGTCAGAAGTCAGGACATCAAATACGCATCTCTATTTTATTACATTTATTGTTATATCGCTGATCTCCTGCATAAGAGTCACAACTAACAACAAATAATCCGCGCAATACCTACAATTAAGAAGAAATACAGCCAGCTGCTGTGCTCAAGTAGGTCAAGTATGTAGATCTTGGTTTGCTTTGTGTGTTTCCTCCAGATCTGTGCAGCATTCCAGTATGAAACTGTAATAAAGACCGGTCAATGCTTCTCTTGTAGGGTGACTGGTCTTGTCTCCGCCCCATCCGGTAGTGGGTTGGTTTGCCAGGTCCCTCCAGCTCTGCTCCGGCTATGTACAGCACAGTGATGATGTAACTGGTTCTATAACAAGGTAATAATTGCCTCTGCAAAGGCATTTAGTGCACATAAAGTGGATTTATACAGTCATGGCCCAGAATATTGGCACCCCTGCATTTCTGTCAGATAATACACCACATTGCTGCAAATACAAATGTTTCAGCATTCTCATGTTTATTTCTTTTTTTTATTATTGGAATGACAAAAAAAACTGGAGAAAAAAAGAAAGCCAAATCTGACACATTCCACACAAAACTCCAAAAACGGACTGGACAAAATTATTGGCACCCTCCATAAATATTTGGTAGCACATCCCTTGGAAAAAATAACTGAAATCAATCAGTTCCTGTAACCATCAATGAGTTTCTTACACCTCTCTACAGGAATTTTGGACCACTCTTCTTTCGCCAACTGCTCCAGGTCTCTCAGATTGGAAGGGTTCCTTTTCCCAACTGCTGTTTTGAGATCTCTCCACAGGCGCTCTATGAGATTCAGATCTGGACTCATTGCTGGTCAGTCCAGTACTCTCCAGCGCTTTGTCTGAAACCATTTCTGGGTACATCTTGACGTGTGTTTTGGGTCATTGTCCTGCTGTAAGACCCATGACCTCTGACAGAGACCCAACTTTCTGACACTGGGCCCTACATTCCACCCCAGAATTCTTTGGTAGTCTTCAGATTTCATAATGCCATGCACACAGTCAAGACATCCAGTGCCTGAAGCAGCAAAGCAACCCCGAAACATCAGTGAACCTCCACCATGTGTAACTGTACAGACTGTATTTTTTTCTTTAAAGGCCTCATTTGTTTTTCTGAGAACAGTAGAATGATGGGCTGCACCAAAAAGCTGTCATTTTGTTTCATCTGTCCACAGCACATTCTCTCAAAAGGATTTTGGGTTCCTCAGGTAAGTTTTGGCAAACTCCAATCTGGCTTTTTTATGTTTCTGTGTCAGCAGGGGGGTCCTCATGGATCTCCTACCATAGCGTCCCTTTTCATTCAGATGACGACATATAGTGCGAGCTGACACAGTTGTATCCTGTGCCTGAAGGTCAGCTTGAATGAGCCTGGAAGTTGATGGAGCGTCTTTATCCACCATTCGAACAATCCTTCGTTGCAATCTTTGATCAGTTGTTCTCTTTCGTCCAGGGAGATTAGCTACAGTGCCGTGGGCTGTAAACTTCTTGACAATGTTGCGCACAGTGGACACAGGAACATTAGGATCTCTGGAGATGGACTTGTAACCTTGAGATTGTCCATGCTTTTCCACAAAAACTTGGAATGCAATTATTTCTTGCAATTTGGAGAAGGTGCCAATCATTTTGTCCAGTCCATTTTTGGAGTTTTGTGTGGAATTTGTCAGATTTGGCTTTTTTTTTCTCCAATTTTTTTTTTTCATACCAATACAAAGAAAATAAATAGACATGAGAATGCCAAAACATTTGTAATTGCAACAATTTTCTGCGCGAAGCGGTGCATTATCTGACAGAAATACAGGGGTGCAAATATTTTTGGCCACGACTGTATAAAGTGGCTACCCAGGAATACATTTCAATGAAAGCTTCTGTTGCCAGAGTTCACCTTTAAAAATTAGCAATGGCAGATATCCCTGTTCATGCATGGCAGAATTGTGCCCAGTGCCTGCATAGTCGGTGGTATAATTTTTTCATTTTCTCATCTCAGTAAGTTGGGAGAGCGGGTCTGTCCTCACTGATGAAAGGTCTTTGTGGCTTTAAGTGTAGAAGTGATAATAGTAAACAATCTGAAGACAAGCCCTGCAATATAGAACGAGTTTCTCGCCAACATGCGACAAATGCCAGTGAGTGTGGCAGATTCCTGTACATGTCAGAAACATGTACATGAATTAGACACAAAGAGGCACCAGAATCCGCACAAATTAATCCAACATGAGATTGATATGATTTACTGTTAGTTTACTTAAAGGGTAATCCCGCTTTCCCAGAAACTGTGAGAGAATGGAATTACCCCCACAAATCAACCTCTACCACCGCCCCCCCCAGCCCATGTTTTTAGTCCCCGAGCTGCACAGCATCATTGGTTGCTAGGAAGCTGCCAGCTATGCAGCAGACAACATCCTAGCATCCAATAAAGCATCCCCTGCCCCACTCTGCTGCCAGCCAGGTGATTCTCCAGCTGACCGTGGAATGTAAACAAGGGGGGGGGGGGAATGTGATTACATCATTTATCAAAAATGGCCAGCATCCCCTTCCCTTTGTTTACATTCAAATGTCAGCTGTGGAATCTCCTGGCCAGCAGCTGAATGGGGCTGGGGATGTCTCTTTGAGCGGTAGTATACAGATGTTTCCCCTGCAGTCCATTCAGCATCTGCAACTAGTAAGAGATGTAGTGCTTGTAGTGAACACATGGATCGCGCTGTGTTTGTGTTCAAGCTTCAAAGAATAGAAAATCACCAGCACTCCAAAGATATAGTTTCAAATCGTAGTATTCATTTGATATATAGCGTCACATATATCAGAATGCCAACATTTCAGGGCCACGCAGAGTCCCTTCATCAGGACTACATACGTTGGCATTCTGTTATATGTGACACTATATATTAATAAATGAACACTATGATTTATGACTATCTTCTACTCTCTAAATCATTGAGTGGTAGGACGCCAGCATCTGACTGCATCCTAGCAACCAATTTTCTGCGCAGAGCTGCTCTGCCGCTATATAGTAAAGAGCATAGCAAACATGTCCCGCAGCAGCACACTGAAAACTGGTCTGTTGCTCTATGCCAGGTTACAATTAGTCTTAATTACCTTCAATTTCCTTTTCTACGAACTGAAAGTAATTATTTTTGTACCTATCACAGTCATAGCCACACATGGTGAAAGTGTCACAATTAAGAACGACCTGAATCTGTCGCAGGTGACGGAATTCTTAACAAAACTGGCATACTATTCTTTCTATTATTATAGAATTCAGACATATTTAAAGGGGCCACACCACCAGAAAAGTGCTACAAATAGTTTACTGAATGCTACACCCCTTTGTCTTACCACTGTTTACATATGGTGCTCCCACACTTCGATTTATTCAGTAGAGGCAGAGACAGTAATAAAAACTTTAGTTTAGTATAGTTTGGAGATCCACTATAAAGACAAATAAGGGAAAAAAGACAAATATATATTTCTAGCAGCTTGTATAGAATTCATACAAATACCTAATTACTGATTTTTATTATGGGTGGACAGTAAGGCAGAAAATACAAAGGAATGGGGAAATGTTTTTGCATTTTAGAACAGCCTGCCACCATTGCTTGAAACCAGGGACAGGCATGACTACATGAAAACACGGGCTGAGCAATGACAGCACTCTGATATAATAATAAAATCCCCCCCAATAGCCAACAAAGAACTCGATGGAGCCCTCCCACATGAGATCGAATACAAATCCTCACTCCTCCACCACCGATCATCTACTCACCTCCACCATGTACAGCACACGGCTCACGTGTAGAACCGTCGGCTGCTTCCGGCTAGTCGCAGGGTCGATGACGTCACTGCCTGTCAGCACTGCGGCCATGTTGGTTGTGGCAGAGTCTGGCAGCTGAACTGCTGAGGGTTTTCAAATACTGCCCTCCCTCCTGATCATTTGTTATTGAGCAAGCAGAGGAAAGACAGATGTGTAGTGACTAAGTTTACTGAAGTCAATGTAGAATCTGTACAAGTCTTTATGTCAACTAGCAGAGCTGAAAATTGTGCCACTGTGACCCTTGTGCGGCTCCTTCCTTTTTAGTTGTGCCCCTTTGGTCCTATGTATAAACTTCTATAAATTACTGTACTTTATATTTATATATGTCAATGAAATGAGGTTGCATAACAAATAATCTTTTTTTTATTTTTTTAGTAGCAGTATTCCACTGCAATCTTTGTGATAGAGTATCTCTCAAAGCTGAGCTCTGTGTAGGCACATCCAGGACCGCTGAGCTCTGTGTAGGCACATCCAGGACCGCTGAGCTGTGTTTATGAGCATCCCGGGCCACTGAGCTCTACGTGAGAGCATCCCGGGCCACTGAGCTCTATGTGAGAGCAACCCAGGCCGCTGAGCTCTGCGTAGGAGCAACCCGGGCCGCTGAGCTCTGCGTAGGAGCATCCCGGGACGCTGAGCTCTGCGTAGGAGCATCCCGGGCCGCTGAGCTCTGCGTAGGAGCATCCCGGGCCGCTGAGCTCTGCGTAGGAGCATCCCGGGCCGCTGAGCTCTGTCTGAGAGAGCATCCTGGATCACTGAGCCCCATCTGAGAGAGCATCCCATCCACTGTACTTTCTGTATGAGCATCTCAAACAGATATCTACTTAACCAGAATCCCGGGCCGCTGAGCTCTGCGTAGGAGCATCCCGGGCCGCTGAGCTCTGTATGAGAGAGCATCCTGGATCACTGAGCCCCATCTGAGAGAGCATCCCATCCACTGTACTTTCTGTATGAGCATCTCAAACAGATATCTACTTAACCAGAGATCTTGTTTTTGTACACTGCATGTAGGGTGCCTTTAGAGCAGTGGTCTCACCCGTGTGCCGTGACTATATGGCCCACAGCCTGCTGACAAGTCGGGTACGCGACACGTACCTGACTTGCCTGAGCAGCTACACGGTCTGCATTTGTCAGATGCAGACTGCATAGCTGCTGCCGGCTGTGCTTTCTTGTTCCTTTCGGCTGGAGCTCTGAGCTCCAGCCGAAAGGAACAGAGAAATTATGGATTGGTAAGGTCTACACCAGACCTTACCAATCACCAACTAGATCACCCTGGAATTATGTGGTGCCTCTTCACAGCTTCCTCCCTGCAAAAACATAGCAGGTGAGGGGGGCTTCTATTTTTGTGTGGGGGGAGTATATTGTCTTATGTGGGGGGGGGGGCAGAGAATCCTAACTACATGTTATTATATCACACACCATTACATGCAGTGTGCTGGCATTTACATGCAGCGGTTGTCACCCGCTTATTAAACTTGAATAGGTGACAGCTGCCACTTGTAAACACATTAGGGATTCCTGCTGCAGGAATCCCTAAATCGCACCCAGGTGTAAATGGGGCCTTATTGTGTGTATATTAGTGTTTGTAGTTCTGGTTGTGGGGGATTGTGCTTATTCCTATGTGGGTGTATCTGTGTGTAAAGTATGAAATTTGTCAAGCGGCCCCCATGGGGAAAAAAAAAATTGCCCAGTGGCCCCCCGAGTTAATCAAGTTTGAGACCCCTGCTTTAGAGAGACAATCGTGAGTCTAACCCCGATCCCCTCCCATCCAACACAAAGCCCCGCGTATACTGCGAGTGCAGCCCCGATCCCCTCCCATCCAACACAAAGTCCCACGTATACTGCGAGTCCAGCCCCGATCCACTCCCATCCAACACAAAGTCCCACGTATACTGCGAGTCCAGCCTCGATCCACTCTGATCCAACACAGAGCCCCATGTATACTGCGAGTCCAGCCTCGATCCACTCCCATCCAACACAGAGCCCCATGTATACTGCGAGTCCAGCCTCGATCCACTCTGATCCAACACAGAGCCCCATGTATACTGCGAGTCCAGCCTCGATCCACTCCCATCCAAACAAAGTCCCACGTATCCTGCGAGCCCAGCCTCGATCCACTCTGATCCAACACAGAGCCCCATGTATACTGCGAGTCCAGCCTCGATCCACTCCCATCCAACACAGAGCCCCATGTATACTGCGAGTCCAGCCCCGATTCCCTCCCATCCAACACAGAGCCCCATGTATACTGCGAGACCAGCCCCAATCCACTCCCATCCAGCACAAAGCCCCATATATACTGCAAGTCCAGCCTCGATCCACTCCCATCCAACACAGAGCCCCATGTATAGAGAGACAAACTCTGTGCCATTGCTCATCATACCTAATATAAAGCCAGTTTGATTAAAAGCGCATGGCTTTGGAACGGGGGTGGTGGTTACAGGGCTGTGCTGTAGCTCCCTATAAAAACACCCATAAATTGGCATCAGCCTGGGGTGAAGCCACCATCAAACTATGTCCTTTTACTGCACACTGCAGCTATAGATCAGAAGGTGACCAAGTGCTTCAATAACTTGGTCCCCCTGCTTGACTCCCCAATGATAAAAAATGATGGCGATACTTCTTTAAAACATTTTCAAACAACATATATGTATGCATTAAAATTTAGAACGTAATTGAAAATGGAATAAATTAAATTTAAAAAAAAAAAAAAAAAAAACATACAGAAAAAACTTTAAAGGTGGGAAAGGTAGGAGCTTTATTAAAAAGAACTAACGCTATAAAAAAAAGACAATATGTACAAATGAAGGCGAACGCTCAGCGCAATCCACTTTGCGAACTTCCTGCGCCTGGGTGCTCAGGACTGTGGCGGCTCTATAAAAGAAATAAATAATTCTCATTAGTTCACACGTTGCATGAAAGAAACAAAACAGGAGCACAAGAGCGGAGCCCAGGGTGTCTGCTCCTATGTGCCATGGCTGAAATATTACAAAATGCTTGCCGAGGAGCAGGTCCTGCATTTCCTATCATCACAAAAGGATAATAACAGAGACTGCACCCCTTCATATGTGCAGTTATTTCAGAGATAAGACCCCCGGCACAGAACACCATTAGTATATGCTGGTTGAAGTTTGACAAACTATCGACAGACTTTTGGGGGAAGGCCAAGAGCCAGTGACAGGAGCGGAGGATTCCTGCCCACCACAACTTGGAGGGCCTGAGAGAAGAGGAGGGAGCTAAAGCGAGGAGTAAAGGAAGTATTACATTGTACTCCTCTACCTGTAGGTTTAATGCACTTTATCCCTTGCAGGGCCATTTTTTTATTTTTGTAACCATGACGAGTTCCCTCACTGTCCTCACGTACAATGCAAGGATTATCGGTCTTGTAGTGTATTTGATGAGGTCAGAGCGCAACCACCAGATGGGAGCACCCTAGAGAAGCTTCAGGGGGCCGATGGCACAGCATGATGGAAGCCTGCCGTAGCGAGGGTACGGAATACAGCTTATTCCTCCACCCCCTAGACCTAACCCTTGCAAAGGGGACTGGAGGGACTACTGCCTGGAGTTCAGCTCCAACACTCAGGCCTTGTTCTCACCTTCTTTTTCTTTTTGTCTTTCTTCTTCCGCCTTCTTTCTGGGTCGTCTTCCCTCTGTTTCTTCTTCTTTTTCCTGTGATCAGAGTCTGACGGGGTTTCTGTGACACGGAAAGAGACAACGGGTCAGTGACGTCACTAGTGCAGTCCTGCGCATTACCTGCTCCATGCTCTATACTGACCTGGGGGGGCTGGCTCTTGTGTTCTGCTCTGTTTGTGCTTTTTGTTTTTCTTCTTTGGCGGTTGTATGTGCATCAGTCGACATTGTTCTGGAAGCTAAAAAGGAAAAAATATACAGGAAATGAGTGTAATGAAATGGCGGGATGCATAAAGATGAACTCCGGGATAAGCGGATATTATTTAACCACTCGCTGCCCGGAGCAATTTCTTACAGTTGCACATACATGATACAATCAGAATTTCTGGCTAGAAAAACAGCTTCAGAGCCCCAAATAATTGTATATTTTCTGAAAGCAGAGGCCCTGTAGAATAAAAAGATGCTAGCTGCAATTTTTTTTATGTCACACTGTATTTGCGCAAATGTTTATCAAACAAGTATTTTTAGGATAAAATACACTAAAATGAAATTTAGTGCACAGAAATATAATACAACACCCAATTTTTTGGTAAAATATAAAAGACAGGGTCACGTCGGGTAAATAGATACCACACATGTCAAGCCTTAAAATTGCGTGCAACCATGAAACCACAAAAAAAATAAAATACAATAACCAAAATTTCCTATAGGCGACGCTTTAAACACTTGTACGGCTCATCAGTTTAAGTGTTAACAGTGATTGATGGGCCTAGAATGATTGCTCTCACTCTGACGCTCGCAACAATATGTAACATGCGTGGCTCGATTTTCGTTCTTGCACATGGGGGCGGTGGACTTTATTATTTTTTTTTACACTCAACTTTATTGCCATCACATAGGGGCTAACAAGCACCCTTTATAATAGCAAATATGTGACACGTCCTCTTTATGGAGACATCAGTGGTCTTTCAGACCCTTAATGTCACCTAGGGACACCAAAGAAGCCGAGATCTGCTTCACCAGCTTCTTCTTCTTCTAGGAGCCAGAGAATGTGCCTAGACACCGAAAGTGATGTAATGCACATCACTTCCCGGGTCCAGCGATCGGAGGAGAGGTCAGCGGCTGGAAGCCCGCTAATCTCCCTCTGATCTATCAGGGGAGGCACACCACGCCGTTCCAGGGCTCACACGGGGGACAGCGGACCCCGGGAAGCAGGCGGTGGCCGAAAGGGACGATCCGGCACCTGTACAGACGCCGGATTGCTTGTATTTAAAAAGGAGAACTATAAGGTGAGTGATTTCCACTCACCTCATAGTTCTAGCCGACCTGTGACAATGAGACTGTCACAGGTCGGCTCAGTAGATCGGGAGGTGAGCAAAACACATACCGGCGCTCGCTCACCTCTCGATCCTGTCACGGCTCTCTGCCATGACGGGGAGGGGCTGGATTCCCCCCTCCCCGTTCCGATCCGCCAGCGCTGACTGGTGGAACGGACGGGAGAGGGGGCGGGTACAGCTGGCTCTGCCTTTAGATAGGCAGAGCCAGCTGTCAGTCACGTAGATGGGCGGATCCCGGCACAATTGTCGGGATCCGCTTCAGCTGCGGCGTCTCAGTATACCGTGTGCTACAGCTCGCGGTATACTGAGCCTAGGGTGATGGGAGGATGCTAGTTTGTGTCCTCCCGTTACCCTAAGGAGAACTATGGGGAAAAGACTTAACCCCATAGTTCTACTTTAAACAATCGCTGGCTGTTTAAAACGGTACCAAGAACATGGCTGCAGCCCCCGTGTTCTTGGTATAACCACTTCCAGCAGATGATGTGTATTTACGTGAACCCGCTATTTAAGTGGTTAAATACCAGAGTCATGTGTAATCTTACCTAAATCTTGGTGTGCTTTGTTTATTTCTCCTGCCATGCCACACAGTAGAATCTCTACAACTAGGCCTGATCCAGGGTGAAACGTGTTAATGGGATAGTATGTAGGGACTGTGCGGCATGGCGGGAGCTGAATAAAAGTCGGTTTTTCGGTATGCAGCCATTCGATTGTGACAAGGGTTGTGAAGGCTGCTGCAAGTATATCCATGAATAAAAGCCTAGCAGTACATATAGAGAAGTCTCACCGGGCCGGCGTGAAGTCGGAATCCAGTCAGCAGGGCTCCGGTTAAAGGTGTGAAGGAATTTCCACAAATTGGAGGCTTTTCGATGAGAGAGCGAAGACTGCTGTTATCCTGAGAACCGGGAGTGTCGATCATACCTAATGAGAATTGGAAAGCATTAGCAGGGGGTCTATTGTAACCATTGACTTAGATCATTTTCATGACACCTCCCACCATAAGGATGAACTGTTGCTCGTGGCTGTGTGCTATAAAATCACCAGAGAGAGAAAACCTCTTCTTTCCATATTATCTACAAAGTGGTGGCATGTGCAATGGATTCTACTAGCGTCAGGTCTGTGAGCCCTCTCAGACCTCTAATAGGTCAAAGGGATGCGACTTGTATGGCTCTAGGACCAGCAAAGAAAGTAGAGATCACACCGACCTCCAAGTCCAGGGGTGTGGAATTCGTATCCCCGGACACCCAGGACATGTAGTGTTTTTTTCCTTCAGTATGTTAGCCCTGCTGCGGGCAAGTAGCAGGGCTGATTTTTTTTCAACGGAGCAGTGAGAGTGGTGGTCGTGGAACGGTGAGAGCGGAGCGGGGGAGTGGGGTGGGCTGCATGGAGTGGTGACAGAGTGGGGGGTTTGGGGCGTGTAGAGCGGTGACAGACTGTCGCTCACGATGGAAAACACCGTGCAGTGTGTGTTGCTAAAAAAAATGAACCTTTTTTTAAGTGATCGCTACGCGGATGAAACTGCATACGATCACGCGCGTCACGCTATTGCCCAAGTCTGCACCAGCCCTAAAGGGCAAATTCACTTTCCCAAGTCATTTAGGAAAATGGAATCACCTGCACAAATCTGGTCCCCTCTCCTTCCCGCTATACTTACCTTCCAGCAAACGGTCCTTCCCGTCCACCAGTACTATCTGTACATGTGCCATGTATTCTGAATTTCACTCGCAAGTTGCAAGCACACTGATGGTGCTGTCCAATGAGAAGCGCTTCTTAGCACTGCTAAATACGGTTTTGGTTGAAATTATATTTTTGTATCAGGACAAGTAGATTTCCATGAGGGACAAGTAGATCGGGCCCCCGCTTTAGTCCTTGGACAAGTAGTTTTGTAAAAAAATGTCCACAACCCTGAAGTCTGCTGACAGCAAAAACCAACAGCTGTGAGTGCCGCTGACTGTATGAAATCAGTGCTGCAGAGAGGGAATCCTTGCAGGGTAGCGGACTGAAAATCACTGGTCATGTGACTGGTCCGCTCTCTGTCCTACAGCTAGTGTGTGACGCTGCAGTGTCCCACCCCGACTAAGTTTCGGAGGGGTTGGACTAGAACCCCA
The DNA here is from genome assembly GCF_000935625.1 of Nanorana parkeri. NCBI lineage: Eukaryota > Metazoa > Chordata > Amphibia > Anura > Dicroglossidae > Nanorana > Nanorana parkeri. Next base: position 456,289 of record NW_017307148.1, read on the forward strand.
TTATTACACGTGAACCCCATTCGTTCAACAGTGAAAAATAAATACAATTGATTATCCGAGGAGATCTGTGATGGATGATGTTGTCCTAAGGCAGAAGTGGTTGTGAAAGCTCTGGGGGGGTGGGGGGGGTTA
>NW_017307148.1:456588-464120 GCF_000935625.1 Nanorana parkeri
AGTTTCTGCTCTTGACCCCCTCTGTGTCACAATATTATTATAAATTAGGGATCCACTGATACCGGTCTTTCTGTATCAAGTATGAGTACCGATATTTTGCTTACAGTCCTCACCAAAACGGAGTACCAATACCGCTGCTTCTGCTGGCATGGAGCCGGCTTCCTGGGCAATCATATACTCAGTATCGGCACATCCCTAATAATTATACAGGATTTATAAAGCGCCAACAGTTTGCGCAGCGCTTTACAATATAAGACATTACAATTCAATTCAAGACAAGATGGTAAGGAGAGGCCTGCCCCTGAGGGCTTACAATCTAAAAGGCTTACAGCATGGCGGACCCCCATCCCATTTATAGGCATCAACAGACAAAATAAGGGATTGTCACTCTAGTTCTCTATCACAGCCCCGTCTTCTCTATCACAGCCCCGTCTTCTTTCCATCTGCTCACCTGGGAGGTCTGGAAGGAAATTACTGAGCTTCTCTTTGACTTTTTTACCGCAGAATTTCCCGAACGCATGTTCTAGATTATAATGCAGAATGAGATTGACGCTGCCCGTGAGGTCGGAGAGTCCTAGAGGAGAACGAGAAACATAAAGAGGAGAGTAAGTGGCAGAAAGTGAGACAAAGAGAACAAGCGCAACACAAATGTTGTATTCACAGCGTTCAATCTACGGCCCACTGAGTGCAATGGACAAGAAACAAACCGAGGCAATCAGCAATTTCTTTTAAATGGCACCACAAAGCAATGATTGTGCGTTGCCGTGCAAATTCATCAGCAGCTGCTGTCCTGTCTGTTGGGTACCGCTGTAAATAAATAGCACTGCACGGCGCCATGCATCGTGGTGATGTGTGCTTTACTGCAACACACAGGTATGAGTCAGACTGAAGTTGTCCTGTATAGGACCCGGCTCCTCCTTCAGTAGCCCCCTATCACTTGTCTATCACAATGTATCACCCCCCATGTAAAAGAGATGAGGACCTGTCACTCCAGTTCTCACCTGTCCATCACAATGTATCATCCCCCTCCCCCATGTATATCAATTGAGGTCTTGTCACCCCAGTACTCACCTGTCCATCACAATGTATCATCCCCCCTCCCCTCATGTATACAACATGAGGTCCTGTCACCCTAGTACTCACCTGTCTATCACAATGTATCATTCCCCTTCCCCCATGTATATGAGATGAGGCTCTGTCACTCCAGTACTCACCTGTCTATCACAATGTATAATTCCCCTCCCCCCATGTGTATGAGATGAGGCTCTGTCACCCCAATACTCACCTGTCTATCACAATGTATAATTCCCCTCCCCCCATGTGTATGAGATGAGGCTCTGTCACCCCAGTACTCACCTGTCTATCACAATGTATCATCCCCCCTCCCCCCATGTATACGAGATGAGGTCCCGTCACCCCAATACTCACCTATCACAATGTATCATTCCCCTCCCCCATGTGTATGAGATGAGGCTCTGTCACCCTAGTACTCACCTGTCTATCACAATGTATCATCCCCCCTCCCCCCATGTATACGAGATGAGGTCCTGTCACCCCAATACTCACCTGTCTGTCACAATGTATCATTCCCCTCCCCCCATGTGTATGAGATGAGGTTCTGTCACCCCAGTATTTACCTGAGAGCTCTCTGAGCAGATAGAAGGGGCCGGAGGGTCTCCTGGACGCGTCTTCACCCACAGGGACTGAGGAGGACAGAGATGGTGGAGGAGGCAGCGCAGGTACTGACGAGTTGGTGGGCCCAGACACCGACAGAGGCTTCCCCGGCCCGAAGCCGCCAGGAACCACTGGCGGGGCGCCCGGAGGACCAGACGGGAGAGAAGGCGGCGGCTCTGAAGGGACGAACAGTGATGAGAACGGCTCCATGTTCTTCCCGAAGAACCAGCCAATCACATAGCTCCTCCTTCCTTTCGCTGACCAATAGGAAAACAAAGCTAAAACAAGCCCTCTTCCAGAGGAGAGGTCGCTGATTGGCTCGTTGGGTCGGGAAAGTGGGGGGCCTCACGTGTTTCCTACTATCCACCAATAGGAACGTTAGGCTAAGGCCCGCCTCTTATCGAAGCACCTGTCACTGATTTGAATATAGGGAAAGTGAGGCGGAACGCCTACAAAAGTTGTCCAATCACAAAAGGCGTCTCCGGTTTCAGCCAGTCTGTGGCTATGCGCTGAACCTGATTGGACTGGGTTTGCTGCGTCTTGATGCTGAATGGCCAGGAATATCTCGGAGACGGGGGCGGATCCAAGTTTTACCCTATATGACCCTGGTTGGCGGTGACGTAACACATCAAAGAGAAGAATTATTTGCCATCCACGCTCTTTATTGGACAGTGTTTACACCAAGGGATGTGGCTCCGCCCTCTACTCACCCTGATTGGCCATAGTCCCAGTTCGATGATTGGCCGAGCTGGTCTGCTCTTTCTCGCAATAGCTTCTTGTCAGTGAAGAGCTGTAGTGACCATGGCGGTGATCGCTCCGCTGCTGGCTCTGATCTATGCGGCACCCGGCCTGTGGCGCTGGGTGTGCCAGCCGTACTACTTTCTGTCGGCGCTGCTGTCCGCCTCCTTCCTCCTCATCAGGAAGATCCCTCCGGTGTGCACCGCGCTGCCCAGCCAGAGAGAGGACGGCAACCCCTGTGACTTTGACTGGGTGAGTGAGACTGAGGGAGCACGCGATGCAGGGGTGGGAGAAGCGCGTGGGTGTTGCTCCGCGGTGGGCGGGCTCCGGCTCCGCGCTTACAGCGTGTTAGAAAGGCTGCCATACACCCTGACATCGTTCCAGACATCTAAATCAGACCGCACAAGGTCACGACACACAGATGACACCCCCGCAGGGTAGAATGCTTTAAAGGGTGATAATCTGACAGCAAAATCTGCCTGTATGTTACCAGCTTGGGATAGAAGAGGAAAGAGCCCTAACATTGCTGTACTTAAAGCAGTCCTTCACCCTAAAAAAATAAGAAGGTTGTAACCCTTTCCCCACTTTATTTATGAAAATCAACCTTTTATTATTTACCTTTTTTGTGTGTGGCCCCGCCCCCTCTTGTCATTCTCATTGACGCGTTTTGTTGGGGAACCAACCACACTCATCCCCATCCCTCTATTCATAAAACGGCATGAGCAGATCTCACTGTGCACATGTGCGAGATAGGGGGTTGTGTCATAGGTGTAGGGGGGCAGCTAAAGAGCCAGGAAGAGAAAGATGGCTGCCTGTGACGTCAGCAAACAAGATGGCAGCAGAGGACAGGTCCAGTAGGAAGACAACGCTGGATGTGTTGAGCTTGTATGTATGTGATTACATCATAAGAAGAGTGCCAAAGGGGTGGGGGAGGGGAATCATTGGGGGGGGTGTCCTCTTTAAAAGGGTCAGGGTTGTGAGAATGGGGCTGAAGCACACGAGGGGCGAGTGAACGTCACAATTTCCTCTCGTCCAATCGCAGAACACCTCGCATGAGCTGCAGAGTGAGCACCAGGCGGAGCTGCAAGTTTCATGCTTGGTTGTGACCCAATGCAACACATCCTAACATGCTGGAAGTGACTAGGACAGAATGAAGTGTCACTTTGGTACAACTTTATTGAATTGTGACAAAGTGGTACCATCATTGTTCATGGGGCCCCGAGTGTGCAAAGTCTGCAGCTCAAACAGCTGTGCACAGGGGCAGCCCATTGAAATTAATGGCTTCCCTATGCAATCGCCCACATCGTGCGCATTCATGCCCATCAAGTGCCCGAAGAACGCTCAGTGATGTCATCGGTTGTGTGGCAATGCTACCAAGGAGAGCGGGTTCAGGGGGAGCTCGGGTTGAGATCGGGTTCAGGGGGAGCTCCGGGTTGAGAGCGGGTTCAGGGGAGCTCCGGGTTGAGAGAGGGTTCAGGGGGAGCTTGTTCAGTGGGAGCTCTTTCCGGGTTCAGGAGAGCTCAGGTTTAGACAAGGTTCAGAGGAGCTCAGGTTTAGATCAGATTCAGGAGGAGCTAATTCCAGGTTCAGAGGAGCTCAGCTTCATATTCAGATTGGGTTTGAGGAGTTCGGGTTTAGACGAGGTTCAGAGGCGCTCAGGTTCAGAGGAACCCATTCCAGAATCAGAGGAACTCAGGTTTAGATTGGATTTGGAGGAGCTCAGGCTTGGTGGAGCTGAGGATTAGATCGGGTTGTGTAGGAGCTCAGGATAAAGTTGGGTTGAGGAGGAACTCAGGTTTAGATCAGGTTCAGAGGAGGACAGGTTATAATTGGGTTCAGGAAGAGCTAATTCCAGATTCAGAGGAGCCCAGGTTCGGATGAGGTTCGGGAGGAACATATTGGTTCAGAAGAGATCAGGTTGGGTTCAGGAAGCTCTCATTCTGGGTTCCAAGGAGCTCGGATTCAGATTGGGTTCAGCAATTCAAATTTGGATTGGTTCAGGAGGAGCTCCTTTCAGGTACAGGAGGAGCTCAGGTTCAGAGGATCACTGGTTCAAACCTGGTGCAGTCCAAACCTGAGCTTGTTCCTAGTCGCTGCTACTGCTACAAGGTAACATTTGGGTTTGCGAACACATGTGGTGCAGACAAAGTGGATTACAGCAATTGTGGCTGTAATCTATTTCAATGAAAGTTTTAGTAACGGGAATATCACCAATTCACGAAACAAAAATCGAATATGTCTTCCAAATAATTCCAATGATGAGTCCCGGGCTCTGGCCACCCTTGTCTCCCTTTGCCTGTTATCAGTATGTGGAGTTTCTGGTTTTGTTCCTTCAGCCAGTTCGGGTGCTTTGTACATTTTTGCAGTCGGCATAGAAAGTTATTTCAGGGACAAGTTAGGCTTATATGAGTGACTCCAACATGTTGTATCCTCTGTGCGCCCATCCTCCATCTACCTACTCCTATATAAAGACCCGTCTGCTGACAAGTAGAATCCCCTCCCCTTCCCCAAACACACACACACACTCTGGTAGAGTTACCATGTGAAAAATGTGGTCACAACATTCAATGATGCCATCAGAGAATGGCGCAATGGTGACACCCCACCCCCAGTTCTGTGCAGCTACATGGATTCAAATGCCAAGTGATTGATTCTTAGATATATTATACTCCTCTGATATGAGATCACTTCAGTCCCACTTGTGCGTCTGCACATTTTTGCATGTTTTATAGCCTTTTGTTTGGCCAGTGAAGGTAAAATGACGTTCGGGTTGCTAGGGGGTGGGAGGTATGTTGTCATGCACTAAAACACAAATGACATGCATATTTTCATATGCCCCCAATCAAGTCTATGGATATTAGAAAACGTATCCAAAGAAGTTCCGGCACCTCTTCACAAATTGCGCAGCACAGTGTTGCATAGCTGTGAACGGACACCATAGAGCACACTGTAATTTCCATTGTGTATTGTAGCAGGACAGCAGATGTGCAAAAAATGGGGGCGGGTTCACGCTATAGTGTCCTTTACTGCATGCTATCGGACAGTGCAATGCACCTCATGCTCGGTGCGTTGCCATTCATAACGAACAGCACCCCTCGCAGTGGGCTACAATGCACAGTACCGCAATAGCCTGCATTGTGGTGCCGCACAGTGAGAAAAATAATGCATGCCAGAAGCTGCATGGGGGAGGCCATTCAGAATGACTGGCAATGCCGCGCACCTAGCGTACGGTGCATTGCGCTGTGTGATAGACTGGACCGCCCTTCGTGTACATAATATCATATTTTTAATATTTTTTTCTAAATGTATCCTTATCTTATGTATTCAAAATAATTATCTTATAAATATAATGTTATAATTGAAATGATCAGCTACATATAAATCATCGTATAATACAAAAAACCGTTATGTATAATTTGATTCTCGGATTGTGTAGCGAGCCCCTCCTGGTGGTGTTTATAAGGAGCCTACCTGTCCCCGGCCAGTGGTGCCTCTGTGGTTGTGCGCATGACCAAGCAGGGCAGGATCACCGTGGAACATATTCAGCAGTCCAGTCCATATTAAGACGGTGGCCACTTGATGTAGCGTCCACCAGTGTGTGTGCGTCCCTTTTTTGTTTTTTCTTGGAGTTCTTCTTTATATATCTCTCATGTTCCGACTTTTTTTTCCTGCCAGAGAGAAGTGGAGATATTGATGTTCCTCAGCGCCATCGTTATGATGAAGAACAGACGGAGCAGTAAGTGTCTCATATTGATATCCAGGTTTTGCCTGGGGGGTAGTATGTATGTAATGCCATGGTGGTGCTTGGATGTGAAATTCACCACCACCCAGTACATATTCTGTGCTCATGGCTCTGGCTCTAGTGATAAGTCATTTATCTCTGGATTTAAAGGCCACCTCCTGGCAATTTTTTGTTTTGTTTTGTTCCGCCCCCCCAAAAAGCTCTAGCTGCATTACCCCCTTTGTAATGTAGAAGTGTCCCCCACAGTACCTTTTCTCCACCTAGATGTCCCCAGTTTTCTGGGTTCAGTGACGCCCGGTAGACTGTACGTGCATGCAAGGTGTCATAGCTCCTCCCCCTGAGCACAGCATACTGCATCCAGTATATTGAAGGCAGGGAATCAAATAAAAATATAGAAAGAGAGACCTGGAGTAACCAGGTGCTTTCCTAACCAGGGCCATCACATGAGACCAGCAAGATGCCCACCTAGGGAGGGACCATTGCCTGTAGAAATGTACACCCCGACAGGACACAAAGTGTAGTGCTTGATGAAAGTATTCGGACTGGACCAGCAAGCTGCCTTGCAGATCTCTATGGTGGCAGCAGCTCTTTCAGCCCAAGATGTAGAGAGTAATCTGGTTGAATGGGGAGTGATTCTATTTGAAGATTCAGGGTTGGCACAAGAGTGTTAAAAGAAGCGGCACATTAAAAGTGACGCAGTTTGCCTGCAAGGTCTAGGACCCACAATGCCCCAGAGACTTGGCAGAACATATGCCCAGCTACTACCTAAAGTGCCTCTGCAACCCTTCACCTCCTGGTGTGCCAGGCCACAGGAAGTGTATGGCTTCTATAAAGTGTATATTGGCCCCAACAATGAACATCCTTATGGCCTATTAGCTTTTCTAGGGTGATAACACTGCTCCCCCATAAATACAGTATAGTGAGTGACCCTGGAACAGGAATTTTGTTACGAGTTGGATCACCGGGTGCCAAAGAAAACGAATGCAGCCACTAAGCTGCAATAGATTACATTTTTGTTCTTTTTGGTTCGATATCCTTCAGATTCTGTTACTTATATGTTGCTCTAATGGCTGTATTCCTCTACTTTTGATTCCAGTTACAATTGAACAACATCTGGGGAACATCTTCATGTTCAGTAAAGTTGCCAACACGATTTTGTTTTTCCGTCTTGACCTGCGTATGGGCCTGCTGTACGTCACACTGTGCCTAGGTGAGTGCTGTGTACTCGTGGGTAATTCCACGGATGTAATGGAAGACCCCTCCAGGGTTCACCTACTGAATTTCCAGCTCTGTACAAATCTTATTGTGTTTAGTTCCTTTTGGGTGAACAATGCCAAAAACAAATGTTCTTGCTATATTTCCCCCCCCCCCCATTTTG
>NW_017307148.1:464155-465754 GCF_000935625.1 Nanorana parkeri
AATTTGAATGTAGTGTGTTGTAATACTGCATTATGGCCACTAGATGGAGCAAAGGACTTAAGTATTTCCTCAGCTCCCTCTAGTGGCCATAATATATTACAAAAACACACTTCATTCAAACTTGGTAAAAATATAGCAAGAGCATTAGTTTTTGGCATTGTTCACCCAAAATAAACTTCCACGGGATGAAGGGTTCTGCAAATTGTTTATAAATAGACTGGATGGTCAGGTGGGTGGATGAGATGGATGGATGTTTTGGTTGGGTGAGCAGATTGGTTGGTAGGGTGAGAGGCTGAATGGGTTGGTTGGTTGGGCGGCTGAGATGGATTGATGGGGTGGGGGGAGGGGGTGAGATGGATGGAGTGAGTGGATGGGTTGGTGAATGGATGGATGATTAGTTGGGTTGGTTGGTCAGGTGGAAGGGTGGGTTGGTTGGTCAGGTGGATGGGTTGGTTGGTCAGGTGGATGGGTTGGTTGGTCGGTCAGGTGGATGGGTTGGTTGGTTGGTCAGGTGGATGGGTTGGTTGGTTGGTTGGTCAGGTGGATGGATTGGTTGGTTGGTCAGGTGGATGGATGGATTGTTTGGTTGGTCGGTCGGTCGATCAGGTGGATGGATTGGTTGGTCGGTGAGGTGGTGAATGAGTCAATGGGTATTTACTATAAAGCGTATTTTCCTTTAACTTCTGCTGTTATTGTTAAATAACTTCTACATTACATATCCTAAAAGAATATGAGATGAATGTTCCTTGTGTTTTTTTTGTAGTTTTTCTCATGACGTGTAAGCCTCCGCTGTATATGGGTCCTGAGCATATCAAGTATTTCAACGACAAAACAATAGAGGTAAATAGAAAGGTGGACCCAAGGGATAAATGAATCCTATGCCATGCAGAGCAAAGTAACAGGGTCGCTGCAGAGGGCCCCCCTGACCACCCTATAGTTTGCCAGGTGACCAAGAGGCCAATTGTTAGGCCCATGCACTCTGATAAGGCGGATAGAGTGACAACACTGATTCCAGTGTCACAAGGAAGGAGCTCCGGGTGATCATAGATAAGGTAGTTATAAGGGGTTTGGGGCCCTGTGCAGGGACACTGTCACTTTGCCCTGCATGATAAGATGACCGTGTGTCTTTAAGAGGCATTGGAGATATCTATGATACATGGGTGATGTTGAGTTGGTCTTCTGTAACATGGAGAGTAGAAGCCTCTACATCCCTTCACTTATACTCTACTACCTTTCATATCCTCAGGAGGAGATGCAGTCCGATCGTCGGGTCATGTGGCTGGTTGAGTTTTTTGCCAACTGGTCGTCCGAGTGCCAGTCCTTCGCACCTATCTATGCCGAGTTATCTTTGAAGTATGTAGCCCTTTTTTTTTTCCCCTCACTCTTAATTAACTCCTTAATATAACCTTCATTTATAACCCTTTTTTTTTATCAATCCATTTAAGATAAATGCTATTTATATCAACTCCTAAACTCTTTATATAAACCTATCGAAATTGAGCTGTTTTTCATAGCTAATCTGGGCTTACCATACTCGTTGAATATCCATTCATTCAGTCAAGCAATTCGTTGGATGTTCAGGGAAAAAAAGGACCCCCC
>NW_017307148.1:465809-469728 GCF_000935625.1 Nanorana parkeri
AGCTGTAGAATCTCCTAATATGATCTCTAAATTCTGAATTTATCAAGCTTTTTGCAAATCAAAATTAAATGTTTTTATATATTGATTGGAAATGGCTATATGCACGTTTAATGTCCAACTCTGGGCTCTGCACCCCCTATATATTATAATAATAAAAAAAATGGATATAGATATATGGATATCTAGATCTAGACATATCTATCTATATCTATATAGATCTAGATATATCTATCTAATAGATAGATCGATCTATCTCACACACTTGTTTTAATACCTGCCTTTTCCAAAGTCTCCAGGGCAGCTACATGACTCTGCAGGAGCCTCTTCTTGGGACTCCGCTGCCCGTACTGATGCAGAGAGGAGTAATGACACCAGTACCACTCTCTGCACTAGTAAGCAGTAAATGCAGGGCACCAGGGTGACACCCCAGGAATTGGGTCCGTGACGTCCTGCACTCACTGTATGTGTTCAGTCTCCTGGGTTAAGTGACACTGGGCGTCATTCCACCCGGAAGACTTAGGCCATCTTCTGGTAAATAAAAAGTGCTGCATTGAACAGCTCCGAATTGTATATGAGTTTTCAGTTCAGGCAAGTAGTAGGAATACCCGCAATTTAGGCTGAAATGAGAGAAGGCAGAGAAGAGGAGTCGCCATTTGTGATGGTAACTAGTTTCAAGCTTAGGGATGTGAAGACGATACATTTGTGAAAAGGGCAGTGGTAGAAAATTTAGTAGGGATGCGCCGATACCGAGTGTTTAGTGAGTACTCGTAGTCGCCCAAATGCTTCCAACTTTGGTAATGACTTGCCCCCCTGGCTTTCTGATTGGCCGGGAAGCCAGGGATGATAAGGGAGCATGGCGCCAGCTTCCTGGCCAATCAGGAAGCCGGATGGAAGGGTAATGACCAGCTGTCCGGCTTCCTTATTGGCCAACATCTGGACCAATCAGGAAGCTGGGGGGCGAGTCACTACCCGTTCCATGCTTCCTTGACACCCGGAGAAGAGGGAACATGGAGCTGGCTTCCCAGCTAATCAGGAAGCCGGGGGGCGAGTCATTACACGCCGCCCAGCTTCCTTAATAGGACTTCCGGCATTGGTATTTGGTATCGGCGAGTACCAGGAAAAAAATATCGCTGCTCGATACCCAAAAAATGGTAGTCCCTAGTTTTCTGTGTTTCCGGCTTAGTGTAGACCAAGGGTGGCCATACTCCTGTCCTCCAGCTGTTGTGGATCTACATACCCCTTGAGGCATTGCAAGATTCTCACTCTGAATCCCAGAGACAGATGCATCATGGGATATGTAGTTTCACCACAGCTGGAGGGCCGGAGTTTGCCCACTTTGACTGTAGGGAGATTTTGACTTTAGCTGTGTATTCCCTACACTAATGCACTAACATTAACCCGTCTTGTAAAGAGAACCTGTAGCATTTAAGGCTCAACTCCAGGCAGATATTGGACAAAACACAAATCAATCCGGTGTTATATCGATTTAAAAATAATTCAATGTATTTTCATTTAAACTAGTAAATGCACCTGAATGTTACTGTATTTTGGCCCCTTGTAATCCCCTGTGCAGCTGCTTTCAGACTGGTAGAGGAAGGGCCAGTCTTGGAGACAATGAGGTGTCCTGCTTTCAGATGTGCTGACAGAAGGAGAGAACAGAGAGATGACCTCATCAGTCTGTTACTGCTCCTTTTACTATGTACTCATAGGCGTGTGGCCAGAAGGCGACCAAGCTGTATTTATTAACTAAAGCAGAGAAAAGTCAGCTCACCAGTCTGGCTGTGCTGGATAGGCCGTAATGCAAATACTTTTTTCTGGTAAGGCAACTCCAATATATGTATTACAGCTGCGTATAGGGCCTTTGGCTGAATGCTGGACTCCACATAGATATAAAGGAAACAAAATCAATGCAGATTTGTACTCATTAGCACATCAATAAATGTGGATTTTTAAGTGCAAGATGTGCGTTTAGCAGACATTGACTATCGGCCTTTGGCCGTCCCTTTATAGCCTAGCTCAGCCTAGGACGCCAAGAAATTGACTTAAATGATCTATTCATATAATAATAATAATAATAATAATAACTGGAGTCCTGCGTATCTCGCCCTCTGTGTAGGGGCTGGTAAGGGCCCATTATAAAGAGGTCTATTTATAACCAAGTCACAGAGCTAGTCACCCTACAAATCATTATAAACGATCATTCCATGCCAGGGGTGGACATGTTTTCAGGGTCCACATAGGAAACTGGGATGGCTGTGCAGGGCCGAACCGTTGAATGGGCGGTACCATGCAATGCACCAATCCTGCATTACAGTGTGGCAGGCGTGTTGTGTTGCCATTCAGTTGAATGGCACCCGAAATGCCCATCTGGCCGCAATATGATCGACTGCACCACAACACACGGTACTGTATTACTGCACGTTGCAGTGTGGTAGAAACAATTAGTGCATGCAACACACCCGCCACATGGTAAGTGTATTGCACGGTACCATGCGTTAGTCGCTGCTGGTTGGGAAACTACACATGCCAAAGCACCCAACCGTTTTCAAGATTCTGAAGGAGACGAAAGAGGACCCTTGACGTCATTGGCTATTAGGACTTCCCAGCAGTCCTAGCAACCAACAAATGCAGAGGAGAATCTCTGACATCGTTGGTTGCTAGGACACTAGCAGTCCCTAGCACCCAAGGACCAAAGAGAAACACGTCCCGAACACTGACTGATCGATGGCTTGCAGTGCATCCACTGTCAGCCAGCCAAAATAGAGTGCAGACCAAGGGCTGGATTGTGCCCATGGGCTTTAAAATGCCTGTGTCTGTTCTGGGCGAATAGACACGGAAGAAAATGTTCTCAGATGTATTCGCTTTTCAGGTGCATTGTATGTAATGCAATAGTGCATATTGGCCACTAGATGGAGCTGAGGAGCATAGAAAATACCTACTTCATGTGCTCCTCAGCTCCATCTAGTGGCCATAATGTGGTATTACCGTACCTCTTGTAACACCTTCCAGGAAATATAGCTCCTAAAATAAGCTTAACACTAACATAACCTTAAACCTAGCCCCAACACTAACCCTTATTCCACTGCACACAGCTGGTCCTGGCCAGGAGCCTCTATGTTGCTAACAAGCTGTCGAAGAGTGAGTGCATGCCATGCATATGATGGATCACTGTCTGGGAAAGTGTGGGGCAGTTTCACATCATAATCCCTGTATCTTGCTGCATTTCATAGGTACAATTGTGCTGGTCTGAAGTTTGGGAAGGTTGACATAGGCCGGTATCCTGATGTCAGCACAAGGTAAGATTCATTCCACACTGTTTCTCTTTTGAAATGTCCAGGTTTTGGTGGATATGTGTATAACATGGAAGGAGTGACCTCCTCTTGGAAGATTCTGGAGGACTTGGAGGCCATATATAACTCATAGGCACATATCTTTTTAGGTGCATTCATACACAGTGCAGTGAACCGGCATTACTAGGGTGGTAGACCAGGGCTAGCCATAGAACTGAGATGACAGTTGGAAGATCCGCACAACACTGATTGCCATTTGTCTGGAGGTCATCTTTTGTCTGGAGGTCATCTTTTTAAAAAGGACTTTGACAAAATGTAGTTCCATTTCCCAGATAAGTATTAAAGCCCCTCTCCAGGATACATTTCACCCCGACCCACTCCCCTCTATCTGATCCATGGAACAAAAAAAATCCTTTATAAAAGCCCTTTTTTACTTACCTTAAGCTGCGAGCCATGTGACACTGCAGCCCGAGTCTTCTCTTCACTTCCTGCTCGGGTCCTTCATTGGATGCCAATGTCAGCACCTGTATGACCTGGACACTACCTATTAAAAGCCCATCAGCCTGGGTCCTCTCAGGATCCAGAAGAGGACCAGCGATCTCGGGGGCCATTGCACCACTGGATTCATG
>NW_017307148.1:470601-479799 GCF_000935625.1 Nanorana parkeri
GGTACTAAAAAAAGTTCTACACACCTGGTCCTCCGAGCTGGCCCATCCCTGGAGCCTCTCTTCCCCCTCCACTGCAGCGGTCTGAGGATCCTTGAGTCATCACATTCTATACAGTGTATAGGATGTGAGGATGCCGAGGGACATATCATCGCTGTTGCAGAAGAGATAGGTTTAGGGACCGGAGTAGCTTCCAGCCGGCTCTGCGGTTCTGGTAAGTAACTTTTTTTTTATTTTATTTTATTTCTTCGCACCTAGACACAAATGAGCACTTAACCCTTGCAGTATTTTATAGGTGTATACATTGTATGTGTTGGTTTGGCTCTTTTAAATCCATGTCCTTTTCATTGTTGTTGTAGGTATGGTGTTAGTACCTCACCGCTTTCCAAGCAGCTGCCTACACTCATCCTCTTTCAAGGAGGGAAGGAGGTATTGCGTCGACCACAGGTTGATAAAAAGGGGCGCGCTGTGTCTTGGACTTTCACACAGGTAACCAGACGGAATTTGTAAATGTTATCCGTTTAAGCTGAACTTGTTTGGTCCGGGGGGAGATAACGGAAAGGAATACTGGTCTGATTCCACACTCTCCACTCCCGATCCAGATGTGGGCATGCGCTCGACATCCTCTCATACAGTGAAAGATCACTGGTCCTGCATTGTATGCAATTACATTGGCGAGGGGGCAGCATTGGTCGTCTGGTGGGGAGGAAGCCTGTGGAAGTGAGGATTAAAGTAAATCGTTCTGCTTATTGCATGTCGTCTGAACTAAGGGAGTATTCGAGCCTTACTCTCTGGGGGAGGGATTTTTGTAGATGACTGTGAGGTGAGTGATTTTCACATCTTCATAGTTAGAGCCGACGTGTGACAATTAAACTGTCTCCTTACCTCTCCGATCCTCCAGCGCTGATTGGAGGAACGGGTGGGGCGGGCACAGCTAGCTCTGTCTCTAGATAGGCAGAGCCTGCTGTCAATCAGCTAGCTGGGTGGATCTCGACAGTATACAGTATGTAGTTGGCAGTAGCCCACGATATACTGAGCTTTGGATCCCTGTAGGAGTTTAGTATGTCCTCATGTGACCCTAAAGAGAACTATGGGATACAAAGATGACCCCATAGTTCTCTTTTAAGCTTTAATGCCCAACTCTGGGCTCTGCCGGTGACGTGATGCTGCAGGATCCTCTTCCTCTCATTTTTTTGGCATCCCTGAGAATGCCGGGGGGCTCTCAATGATACAGACAGAAAGCAGTGCTGACTTTATTACATCAGTGCTTATGTGTCTTTACACAGTGAACACTAGGTGCCATGGTGAATGGGCCTATGATGCTAATCACAGTATCCCCGAGTCTTCTAGCTCGACTGACTGTTTTGTGTTTTTTTTTTTTTGAACCTGGTGATCCTGCCAGTAACACACTTCCTGTCGTAGGGTGACAACTTTTATTCACGGTACTGTATCTGTAGTGCAGCAGTGTGGCCATCCTTTAATTTGACTCCTATCCCCCACTACAAAACATAGCGGGTGTGTTCTGTAGTCCATGAAGCAAGCAGCGCAGGGCTGATTTGTCTTTACTACACTGTTATCATTTAGCAAGATTGAGTGCACAGGAAGTAAGGATTTCTGGCAGGATTAACGAGTCATTTTTTTTCCATATTGAACAAATAGAACACGATTTCGATGGTAAATGTACGAAATAAGAGAAGTTCCTTGTTTGGGTTTATATTCATTTAAAAGCTGAATTCCAGGATTTCTTTTTAATTTTGCTCAGTTCAAATGGGTTACCTGTAATGGTGGTAATTCTAGGTCCTGCTTGCTGTAGTGTAAAAAAAAAAAGGTAGCTTCACTGAAGCCAGATACTGTCAGAGCTTTTCTTCCAGTGGTACGAGAGCGGAGTTCCAGCTCTCGTACAGTGCGGGGATCACGTTATGTAACCATCCTCTCCCTTCCTCTCATCCATTTATAATAAAAACCTTGTGTTCTGTTCACAGATTGCAAGGTGTCCTATGTATGGGTATGGGGTACTCTTATTTACCCATCCCTCCTCTCCCCTAGATTATTCACAGAGCCCCTTACAATCTGTCAACAGAATACAAGGCTTTTTGTGAATGGGGGAGAGGAGGGTTGGGTAAATGACAGCGGGGGCGCACACTGTTGGCCACCGCACAATCAATCAGACGATATAAAGCCGCCCAACAGCTTGTATGCAACAGGCGTTAATGGCTGTTTACAAGTATCAGTGTTCTGCTCACGGGCAGAAAAAGTCGTATATTTACGGCGCCCCGCTGGAGGGAGCTTGCCGTCCGTCTATTTACAATGGACGGACGGCAAATAGTTAAAGAACTGGCTGCAGGACCTTAGTCTAAAGCTTGCATCCACATGCTAAAGCATAGAGAACGTATAACGGAAGACCAGGGGACAGCCTTGTAAATCGGGGAAACGGTTGCTTGATGTCGATAGCCTTGACAAGAAGAGGTGAAACCTTCTCCTTAAAGCCAGTAAGCTTGAAAAATGAAATTCAATCTTTTTTATTGAACAGATTTTTTCAAGAAAATAACATAACAGTCATTATAGAGATCTTGCTGTCGAAGGTTACATGTTGCATAAAGTATAGAAATACAAATACATTATGAGCATACGCGCTCCTAAGCGGAACACACATCTCCAATGACATCAACATATTTTATATATAACGAGATGGGGAGTAGTACCGAGGAAAGGAACAAAGAAGAAGGGAAGACAAAGGGAGAAAAAGGTAGGGGAAGCCAAGCAAACGAGACCTGCATCATATCATTGTTACCACAAGGAGGTAAAATAGCTCTGAAGTTGTGACCGTAACCTGGACACTAGCGGCAAATAGTTTGCCTCGAATACCTTAGATGTCTCAGCTGGCAGGGTAGTGCCTAAATATGAGATTCCCGTAGTGCACCACTGGAAAGGGTAGCGAAACTGTAGTAGGGTTTTGGTGCGGAGATTAACTCCCAAGTCCAGAATTTGAGATTTGGCCGCGTTCACTTTATAGTAAGACACCTCACTAAAAGCCTGAAGAACCGAGGAAACCGAAGCCAGGGAGGACACAGGATTCGTAAGCAGGAGTAATACATCATCGGCAAATAGACTAATAGTGTGAGTGTGTTTCCCAAATTTGAACCCTGTTATGAGAGGGTGTGATCTTATAGTTTCGGCCAGGGGTTCTATGGCGAGGTCAAATATCAGAGGGGATAGGGGGCAGCCCTGTCTGGTTCCATTAGTTATGGAGAAGGGTGCGGAAAAGGCATCCATAGTGAAGACCCTGGCTGAAGGATTGGAATAAAGAGCTAGAATGGCTGATTGTATCCACCCTGTGAAACCAAATCTAGTCAATACCTGTCTTAGGTAGCCCCAGTGTACCCTATCAAACGCTTTTTCAGCGTCGAGCGCTAACAAGATAGACGGCACACTGGAGCCCCCCGCGTGGTGTATAATGTTAAGAGCCCTGCGTGTGGCGTCTGGGGCCCCCCTACCTTTTGATAAAGCCGGATTGGTCCGCGTGTATTAATGAGGGTACAATGTCCTGGAGTCTATTTGCTAACATTTTTGCATACAGTTTAACATCTGTGTTCAGGAGAGATATGGGGCGAAAGTTGGCAGGCGTCACTGGGTCCTTCCCTGGCTTTGGCAAAGTAACAATCGTGGCCGATAGCATTTCCATTGGAAAAGAGGCAGAGGAGGCGGCTGTGGCAAACACCTTCGTTAGATGTGGCACTAGATCATTCGCATACCCCTGATAGTAGTGAAGCAGGTTGACCCTGACTGAGACCTTCTAGAATGTCTGGGGGAAGATGAAGCTCAGAGGAAGACATAAACCGCTCAATCCCATCCAATCAACAGAGGGAGATCTCCTTAGAATGAACTGGAGTAGGACGGAGAGATGGAAAACTAATGCACTGGTTGAAGGTAGAGACCACCTCAAGAAGAAAAGAGGCTTTGGGCCTCACTAGAACCTTGTGTTGTAACGACCCTATTTACTTCTTCGCAAGGCTGCTAACTGTCCGCGCCCCCCCCCAGCTTTGAAGGGAGAGATGAATCACTGAGCTTCAGTATGTTGATGGGGAGATGAGCGTCTGCTGGCAACCAAGTTCTCTGCACTGTCGGGCTGTCCAGGACACATCCCCAGCCAGTCAGGTTGATGTCCATTTGGAGACTCTTCCAGCATAGTGGGGGGAAAAAGACTTTCCTAACTCCAAGGCTGAATTGGTGAGCCACAGGCCAGTGAAAACCTGATCCTGGGTGTCCAAGCACATTGGTAGATCCATTGACTGTACCTTCTTAGTTGAGTACAATTGGGCACATGAGACTGCCTCGAAGAAGGCCACCCGGCATTCACATGGAAAAGTGGAGAGACTGGATCTTGGAACAAAGTGTGAGGAGTCTCTATGTTAAGCTGCTGAGCTAAAACTAATGGTGCAGCTGATCCAAAGGATCTTGATTAAAAGAAAGATGTCCATCCTTCTAGGAAATTAGAAAAAAACCTGAAGCATCATGGGAGTAGAAGGTTCTGTTTGGCTGGTCAACAGCATTTTTTTGTTTGCAAGTGTCCAGTTCCTCATAAATGTGGCGATATAATCAGGGCTGGATTTCCCACAAGGCCACTGAGGCTCGGCCTCGGGGCGGCAGGGGTAGCAAACCTCCGGCCCTCCAGCTGTGGTGAAACTACAAATCTCATGATGCATGTCTGTGGCTGTCAGTCTTGCAATGCCTCATGGGATCTGTAGTTCCACCACAGCTGGAGGGCCTAAAAAAAAAAATACATATTTTAAAAAACAAGAATTTTAAAAAAAGTGGTTATTTTTTTTAATTTTTATTTATCTGATTTTTTTATTTTAAAAAGTGAAAAAATAAAGTTAAAAAAAGAAAACTAACTCTGCTGCCATTTGGTTGCCATTTTCCATTGTGGGGGAGTTTGGCGGTGAGGGGGGCGCATTGAGGAACCCGGCCTTGGGTCAGCAGAGTAAATCTGGCCCGGAATATAATCTGCCATATTTGCATTTTACTGTGTACCTTGATGGATGATTATGGAACACAATATTAATGTTAACCTTCATTCTGGCCTACACACTATATTAGATTCCGTGCCAATGTAAGGGAAGGTCTTATTATTGGGAGTTTCTCATTTCTATTGCCTTTCTTTCCCTCCTAGGAAAATGTAATCCGAGAGTTCAATCTAAACGAGCTGTACCAGAAATCGAAGAAGTTCGGAAAGAACGAAGAAGAGCCCCAGCCAGATTCTGAGATAGCTGAAGTAGAAAACTCTCCGAAAGAAAGCAAGAAGGACCAGTGACATCCCTGGGACTGTCATGGAGCTCTCAGAAAGAGAGATGTATATAGAACAAGAACTGACGCTCCATCAGTGTTGCCTTCTGCAAGCTGTCCTATCCTAAAACAAACCAGTATAGTCCTATATAGCATTGCCGCAGTATCATGAAAAAGCTGGATACCTTCATCAACGTCTGCCTGTAACTGTCCTCGTCTTAGGATGCAATTCTACTCGATGGTCCTTTCCCCCGCCCCCCCCTCTGTCTAAGGTCCTAATATGGCCTCCTCCCAGGACTCATTTATTTCTATGTCTCCCACAGGAACATTCTGCTTTGCTACTGGTGGGTGAAGGTTTGGTGGCAGGAGGGCAATAAGGAGTTGTCATTTGAGCCATTGTGTTACTTCAGGTCCAATCTTTTGTCAAATCCTTTGTATTAGATGATGGATGACATACATGGGTAGATTGCACTACAGGATATTGTTCCGTGTCCTGATTTACGTTCACTGGAATGTGTACTCTTGGGGGTAATTGTGTTAGAAAATGAATCATGAATCAACAGTTTAGAGTTTTATCAATAAATAACGTATAAAAATCCAATTTTATATTGTATAATTTTATATAAACATTATGGGTCGGTTAATACACAGCCCCCTCCCCCCCTTTTTTCCTCCAGAGGTCCCTGCCTGTAATCTGTTGAAAAGTCTTCAGGTTGGTCATGTCAAGCAGTTCCCTCTTTTTGGATCTTCTCTCAGTGGGTAGGCAGTGATCTATGTATTAGTGGTGCTGATGTCATCACTGTACTGTGATTTGCAAGGCATGGGGGTAAACGCCCTCAGGGGTGCTCCACAATACTCTGCGTCTTACAACTGGGAAGGGCTTCTCCATCTACTAAAGCAATGTGCCGCTTGGCATACAATCAGATGAAAATTGCTAATGGACAGAAGATTTTATGGCACATACACATAGGGGGACATTTATCAAAACTGGAGCAGAAGAATCTGGAGCAGTTGCCCCTGGCAACCAATCAGCTTCTCGCTTCAGTTTGCTCAGGTAGGATTTGAAAATGAGACAGAGAAGCTAATTAGTTGCCGTGCAAATCTGCTCCAGGTTTGATAAATTCACTTTATAGTGTCTTCTGCAATAAAACCCTACCTGCTACCAACGTTTTGAGAAAGCTCTCATGCTGCTTTTATATGTTTAACCGGGGAGTAGAGGATTTGTGAATCACAAGACTGGCTGGACATAATGACAACGCTAAATCAGTTTGGCTGGAGTTTCACTTTGCTGGCGAGCATGTCTGCTGGTTATAGAAGTGTTCATGGATTCTGGTCCATACAATACGTCCGTCTCCTGGACAGAGCTGACAACACTCGGTCCACAACATTGATGCCTTAGCTAGTGGTAGTTGTCACATTAAACTGAACTTGTTCTGTAATGTCGTGGTAACGTGGACCTTTACTAAAAATCTCAGCAGGATGCAGCTCTGCATGCCGATATAAAATCATCTGACATCCATTAGTTAAAACAAACTTGTTTTTCATGTACTTGCAAATAGAGATCATCCACTTCCTGCTCCTCTTCTGGCACAAATTATGTAAGTGCCAAAGCGTTGCATCCTGCTCAGCAGAGCATTGCTAGGAAAGCTAATTGTCCTCCCCTGGGATAATGTGCATGGTCACATGTTCCAGGAAGTAAAGGGAGAACTAGTAATCTGCTCTTAGTTAACAAGGCCACTGTCAGAAGACTGTGGAAGTAAAGAAAAATAAGGTATACAAAGCCGACAATTATCTAGGTAGGTGTGTGTGTGGATTGTCATTACTAAACA
Source organism: Nanorana parkeri (assembly GCF_000935625.1). Lineage (NCBI taxonomy): Eukaryota > Metazoa > Chordata > Amphibia > Anura > Dicroglossidae > Nanorana > Nanorana parkeri. The sequence goes on from NW_017307148.1 coordinate 477,711, forward strand.
TTCCTAAAGGTGTTTGTTGCTATTTTAAAGATCTGGGTAACGGTCCGCTTTAAGAAGAACCTCCCTAAAGGTGGCGATGCATTGTTACACTTCTTAAGAGGTGCTGGAGACTTCAGTTTTGTTGGAACCATAAAAAAAAAATCTTACAGGCCCTGCAGCAGGAATCCCTAATCTGGCATTTACGTGTGTTAATGGGGCCTAACGCACACACACACTTCATATAAAAAAAAAACCATCACCTGCACAGTCCCTGGTGATCCAGTGGTTGATTAGTAAGGTCTGGTGCAGCCCTTACTAATCAATCCTTTCAGCCAGAGCTCCGGCCGAAAGACGCAGCTATGCGGCCTGCATCTGACAGAGATGCAGACTGTGTAGCTGCAGGCCAGATGGTACAAGTTTGCGGGTTGGAATTGGCCTGCGGGCCGGTACTTGGCGACCCTCTGCAGAGCCTTCCTTACTGCTGTGGACCGGGCCCCCTGCCCCATATAACAGAAGTTGTCTTGCTGCACTCCTTACCGGAATTGATGACCTGCAAGATGTAGGTGGGTGCGTGTAGTGACCACGGATGGCGCCATGATATACATGTAGTTTTCAAAGGATGTCACCAGCACACCATAATCTTTGTGTAATCAGTGAAAGTGCATTTATTGAAAAACAGTTGCCATTCAAATTTTTGAATGGCAACTGTTTTTCAATAAATGGACCTCTGGCCCCGACCCCATAGCGGCCGCGTAGGCTGCCACTGCCTATATGTCCAGATCTCCGCCTGGTGCATCGGTAATGCCATTGCACCTGTTCCAAAGCTGCTAGTTACAGTATTTATATGGAGAACTGCCCTAAGTAATGGGCATATGTGATGCTGAGCCTCCATGATTGAAAGACCTGAACTCCAATACATGAAGAGGACAGACCAGGGAAAATGGGGCTGGGGAGGAAAGAGATAAATTGTGTTAGAGAACATGTCTCATCCTGGCTGGATGATGTCCATTTGACTTGCTGCAGTTACCAAAGGAAGCATTTCCCTGATACTGTAATTCTTTCCTTCGGGTAATTCTTGACTTTGGTCACCTCCAGCCATCTGACCCTCATCTGCTACCAGCTGTGCAGGTTTCAGAAGTGCCTGAGGCCTTGTCTTTTTCCCTGAGCATATAGGGTACCTTACTGCCACACGTCTAATTTTAGACATGGAGGAGACAGTCCCCCTCTACTATGTGCCCTCAGCTCCCACTAATGGTGCCAAACAGCCGTAGATTCATCAGTAGACCTGCTGCATAGGCTGTAGCTTGGTGTTGCCCTTCGCTCTTGGGAATCCAGTCCTCAGTATCCTTTTTTTTTTTTTTGCTCTTTCAGGCATCCTGCTCGTTTGGATGATTTGGGCCATAAAAGTATTGCATGGCCATGGTAAAGACTTCAGCCAGTATTTTGCCAACTGATCGCAGAGGGTGCACGCACACACGCACGCACACTCTCTCTCTCTCTCTCATGTACATTCTATATCTGATTTGCTTGTGGCTTCTGACCTAGTGGGAGAAATGTTACCCCCCTGGCCGCAGATAAATCTCTCTGCTGCAGACTCACAGACTGTCGGAGATTTCTCCTTACAGGCTGTAATGGGCTATTGCGCCCAGCAAAAAATTAAAAAATAAAGTTAAAAAAAATGTTAAATACAAACAAAAAAAGTTAGTTAAATAAGTAAAAATGCAAAAAAATTATAGTTAAATAAACTAAAAAAAAATGAATTCTGTGAGAGTCACAGCCTCCTCAAACCACCCACAGCCATCAATTTTCCATTATAGTTGTGACTGGGGCCTCGCAAAGTCTAGAGCCGACTCTGGGTAAGTGGATCCCACTGCTGTTAACGGGACCCTGCAGAGCCCAGCATAGATTCTGCAGAGCCCACCTGAAAGTCTCTGCAGGATCTGTGGTGGGCTCTGCGGGATCTATGGTGGGCTCTGCGGGGTCTGTGATGGGCTCTGCGGGGTGTCAGGGGGGCTTTGCAGGATCTGTGGTGGGTTCTGCAGGCTGCAGAGCCCACCACAGATTCTGGACAGCCCCCCGGCGACCCTGCGGAGCCCACCATAGACCCCAC
>NW_017307148.1:479836-481156 GCF_000935625.1 Nanorana parkeri
CCCCACCTCAGATCCTGCAAATCCCCCGAGACCCTGCAGAGCCCACCACAGATCCTGCAAAGCCCCCGAGACCCCGCAGAGCCCACCACAGATCCTACAAAGCCCACCTGGGACCCCACCTGAGATCCCAGCTTTCCTGCTATGCTAATAGTTGAACATGTCAAAAGCTGAATGCAATTTGTGCACTGTATCCAGCGATTGACAAGGATACGCAAAAAGTCAAAAAGAGGAAGGGGTGGGGGAAATTTAGGTGGGGGCACCAGGCTTCATCTTGCCTAGGGCAGCCCCAAACCAGAATACACCACTGGTTATGACGGTATACTTGAAGCCTCTTGTCTCATTTCTCTCTGTGTCTTCTGTTGGTACACATGCATGGCACACTTTGGCTAAAGTGTTAGACTGCTGAACCCTAATGTAGAAAGCATATGATCCCCATAGGCTTTGAAGGACAGCCTTTCTTCAGACGGACTTTTGATATTACCAATGCTGCTCCTAGTGGCGAGAGCGTTGATCTTCCTCAGCAGAAAAAGCCTTTAGAGTACACCGCAAAGTCTTCTCTTTAATGGTTAAGAAACATTTCTTTCCTTTCACCACCCCCTGGACCTCCTCATCGAGACAGCCCCAAGCTTGGCTCCTAGTCCCTCCACATGGTCTGGCAGTGCTTCTGCCCAAACCTCAGAAAAGCCTTCCTCTGTAAAAAGTGGCGGAGCACGTTCATACAGCGTGTAAAGAATACTGCAGCTCACGTGCAGAAAAATGCTTGAGTTTGTCAGGGAATTACTCAAAATGCCCCCCGCCCCAAACCTGCCTCTCTAGCGCATTCTTTCTTTATTTTACCTTGTTCAGGGAATGATAAACCGCTTTTATTTCTCCTCGTGATGTCATCACCAGACTTGTAATATTCTTGCAGGAAGATCAGCAGCTACTACTGATGCAGGCTGCCCTGCAGAACGCTACCAGTGCCAGCCTGCCCTTCAGAACGCTATCTCCCAAGGTCCCCATTTCCGGTGGACAGGCTCTTGGCAGATTTCTTTTTTGGAAAAGAAATCAATGGAGTGGAGAGGGGTGGGTACAGGTGGGGTTCTCCAAAAGTCAGGTGACAACACCGTTTGGAATTGTACTACAGCATTCCCACAGACACACTCCTAAACCTTGTGGACGCCTTCCCAGAAGAGTTGAAGCTGTTATAGCAGCAAAGGGGGGGCCGACTCAGTCCGTAGGGCTCAATATTAAGACTGGGATGCCATTAAACTTCATGTGTGTAAAGGCAGGGGTCCCAATACTTTTGGCTATATATATATATATATATATATATATATA
>NW_017307148.1:481188-482854 GCF_000935625.1 Nanorana parkeri
TTTAGATCTAACACAACCCGTGTCTCCTACCTTTCCTGTGTCCCAGAATTGCAGCCTCCTTTAGTCCGCATTCAATACCTTCAGGAGTGTCAGATGAATGTGTCTTCCGCTATGTGTCTTGACGCTACTAGTCAGTCCTCTGTAGGCCATATCCTGTAGTGATAAAAGGGGTGGAGAATGGAACCACATCATGTAGCAGGGGCCACACACATCCAGAAGACTCGAAAGTGTCAAATTTTTAAGAGACTGACCGCAGCCCTGGAACAGAGGGAAAGTGAAGGTCGGAGTCACAGGCCACCAGAGAGGCAAGTATACCACCTTTTCTACTGCAGAGACCTGCCAGCTAGAATTTTTTAGGTGACACTTTCAAAGGGTTCCTCCAAAATGTCCCGGCTGAGTGCAATGAAATAGGACAGATAGCTTAACAACAGAGTTTTGAACCAGCCAAGAGATGGATTAGATGGGGTTATATTTATTATTTGAATATCTCTTAACATCTTCAGTACACCCACATCACATTCCTCCCGGCCACGTCACCCCGAGTCCACAGCACATCCCTCTTGGCCACGTCACCCCGAGTCCACAGCACACCCCTCCCGGCCACGTCACCCCGAGTCCACAGCACATCCCTCCCGGCCACATCACCCCGAGTCCACAGCACATCCCTCCCGGCCACATCACCCCGAGTCCACAGCACATCCCGCTCTAGCCTCCTCATTCACAGCACCTAGAGCACCGCACGGCTAATCACTCCATTCTCTCCAGCAAACAACTCCCTTGCTCACAATTAACCCCTGCCTGCAGTCACATCCCTTCCCGGCACACTGCCTCCATCATACCAGTAACAACCTCCTCCTGCTCCCAACAAGCTGCATTCACCCCTGCTCATGGGGCATCCCTTGCAACAACCTGAAAGCTGCCAGATGCACTTGAATATCCTGCATTTGCAGATATTTTCTTTTTGCTTCCAATTTACCACGGGTCATCCATAAACTTTCATATTCGGAAACGGGCACACCTTGGCGAATTCAGATAATAGAAATAAAAAGATGGCGCACATAAAAAATTAGATGATGTATAGAAATACAGAAGATGTAACAGATATACATAAAAAGACAGTCTAGAAAAAACAGTTAACAGTTCAAACATCTTTCACACGACAACTTCATAACTCTGACACTTTTTTTTTTATTTATTTCACTTTTTTTCTTTTATTTTTTAATGAAATAATAAAAATGAAGGCACCCTTCCCCGTATCTTCCCTGTTTGGAAGGTGGAGGGGTACTTATTGCCTGCTCCCCAGCTGTAAAATAATATCATATATATTTTTCTTATCTGTATTTATAAACTTGTGCAGATCACGTTTCTTCTCCGATAATGGAAAATTAAAAAACAAAAAAAATATATAAAACATTAAAAAAAAAAAAGTTGCAACCCAACTTCCACGCATAACAAAAAAAATAATTATTTAGAACTGAAAACCAATCACCAGCTGTAAATAAAAGGGTAGGTTATATTCCCTGGAACCTCTGTAGAGATCATCATTGGCTGTCTGGTGGCAACAGAATAGCCAGAAAATGGCGTTAGGAGCAACAGTGAAAAAAAGATGGATGGCGCTCAGTATAAACACAATTTGGATGTTTTCAAGAGTCCTTTCTCATAAAAC
>NW_017307148.1:482951-483548 GCF_000935625.1 Nanorana parkeri
TGGAGGACACAGGAGGGCTCCTGGATTGGCAGTCGGAGATTCTGACACAGATGATGGGTCACTTGGACCGTCCTTGTGTCTGAAATGTTCTCATGTTTTTGTTTTTTCATACAGATATCTCGTATGTGGTTCCCCCCACACCTGAAACAGTTTTTACACCTCCTGGGCGCGAAGGGCTGACTGGAGGGGAGACAGTAGCTTGGCCGTTGCTGCGGGAGTGTGCCGACTTTGCAGGAGACTCATCCCTGTTGAGATGTAAAAATAGAGAAAGCTTTAAAAAAACTCTATATAAAAGGAGTAATAGCCGACATGTTTAATAAATGCTAAAAAAAAAAAAATGTTGTGCGAGCACCGTCCAGTGTACGAATGCTTCTATACCAGTTTTTCGGTAGCGAGTAGATATTTTTTTTCTGTACTCGCAGATACCGGAAGTCCCATTAAGGAACATGTAATTACTTGCCGTCTGGCTTCTTGATTAGCCGACTCCATGCTCCCTCATCACCAGGGGACCAGGAAGCATGGAGCCGGCTTTCTGGCCAAACAGACAGTTGGGGGGTCGGGAATACCTCACTGCCCGGCTTCCTGACTTGCCGGGAG
>NW_017307148.1:483582-526389 GCF_000935625.1 Nanorana parkeri
CCATCCTCCCTGGTGACGTGGGAGCATGGACCCTGCCAATCAGGAAGCCGGCCAGCGTGTAATGACTCGCCGCCTGGCTTCCTGATACCGAAAGTTCCTGTTCATCAATGACTTGGAATGTGATCAATATATACTATCTGCTCACTTTATGAATGAACAGAAAACTGCTCAGTACAGAGGCTTCCTGTCCGTTCATGAATGGGTTGTTAGTAAATATTTACTAATCGCCAGATTGTGAATGAACAGGAAACCTCTGTACTGACAAGCTTCCTGTTCATTGAGAGCTGGGGCTGCCGAAAAAGAGATTGAGGACTCTGTCCTCAATCTCTTTGTCTATTTTAAAAGGAAAATAGCAGGTGTCTAGTTTAGAACCGATATTTCCCCAAAGCCCGTAACAGTAAAGTGAAAAAAAAATTAAAATTTACAATTTTTTTAAAAAGGTTTGGAAACATTTTTGTTTTTTGCCTAAAATTTCCCTTCGGTGCATCCCTAATCTGGACTTTAATTGGTGTGGCTCTTCAATTCCTACATCTACTTTGTTCACAGTTAAGCCAAGGACACTGTGGAGACCATTAGGCCAGTGATAGCTTCCTACCCATTAACCAGAGTACACATATTCACATCACTTGATCACTACTGGGTGAGAAAACCTGAATAACCACACAGGTCCGGCGCTCCCTTTCCAATTCCAAATATTTGCACCAGTGCCTGAAGGTCACTTTTCAGGCTATTCCTGCATGTCCAGCAGGGTCCAGACACAGCACTCCAATCAGGATGGGGACAGTTGTGCCGCATAGCTGCAACTGAAGAGAACAACTGCAGCAGCAATTTAGAGAAGATATTTTGATTGAAAAAAATAATTTTTATACAACACACACAGACACGGTATTTTTCGCTCCATAAGACGCACTTTTTTCCCCCCAAAAGGCGGGCAAAAATGTCTGCGTGTCTTATGGAGCGAATCCCTATCACCTGACGCCCGGGACATGCAGTTTCGGGCGAGTAGTTTTTCTTGTACATTTAACCCTGCTCCGGACAAGCAGAATTAAATGTACAGTGGCAGCCGCTGCTCGTTCTATACAAAAGTTATCTAATCAGATCACTTGTATCAAATCGAGCGGCAGCGATCGTGTCCGGGGCCCCCCCGCCGTGTTTTTTGAGGTCCTCTGGGGGACCCGTGACCACGGCATAGGAGCTCACCATAGAGCAGACAAAGAACATCCGTTCTTTGTCTGCTCTGTGTGATCACTGAGACCATAATCACAGCGCCACCTGTCACCAAGTACAGCTGTCACAGAACCCTACCCTCCCTGCGTCCTTATAGAGCGCAAAATATGGTGTGTAATATATATATCTATATATATCTATAGATATATATAGATATATATACAGTGGGGCAAAAAAGTATTTAGTCAGCCACCAATTGTGCAAGTTCTCCCATAACTTGCACAATTGGTGGCTGACTAAATACTTTTTTGCCCCACTGTATATATATATATATATATCTATAGATATATATAAACATTTTCTTCTAGTAAAAATAGGTTTGTTTTTACACAGCAGAGAAAAAAGAAACAAGATGTCCATCCTCATAGGACACTAGCAAAAGACTGAGGCATGCTATTAGTAGGTGGGGTTAAATTGGACTGGCTTGAAGTTTGTTTGCCAGTGTCCAGTAGGCAGCAGTATAACCCTAAGGTGAAAGACTTCCTGTGTCCCTCAGTGTTTTTTTCTCTTTTTCATAGAAGGGTTACAAACCTTGTCAGAAACAGGGTTAGGCTGTTACAACTAGCTTCTTAAGAATGTTTAAGAATCCTGTTTAAGCTTCCCTGTTCATTGCACACAGATATCCTCCTTTTTCCATACCAAGACTATTCTCGGAGTTCCCAGGAGAGGCAAGTAAACCCTTGAAACATGGGGAAGGATGAGCAGCTATTTTTAATATGTAGAAGTGATTATAGGTGGCATTGCAGCCATCCAAATCATTCTACAATATAGAGCTCAGCCAGCACACACATTTAAACACGGACTCCCCTGAGCTTGTTCCGACCCTTTGATTGCCATGATGTGTCCGTCACATTAAGCGGTGTTTAGAACAACTCTGCGATGGATAATTATAGCCAAGTTTAAGAAATGAAACTTACTTTAGTGTCAACAAGGGTAAAGCTGCTGCATCTGAATCAACCCCTGTCCGGTGATGCGAGATTCTCGGCTTGCCATAACGAGGAGCGATTGGAGGAGGACAGGCTGGCCGCAGGCGCTCTCGAGCCGACAGGTAAGGAGAGGAGTACCCGGCGGTTTCTGGCTCTGTTTCATCAGAAGGGCTCAGCAGGCTCTGGTAAGAAAGACTTCCATTCTGCGTCTGATTTAAGCTTTTGTACGAGGTGGATGTCGTTCCTTCCGACGGGAGAGAGGGAAGTGGCGCCGGAGTACTCGCGGCGGAGCGCAAACTGGAGGACCGAGCTGGTGGTGCGTGACAGGACTCCGGCTCTAAGCTGGGTTCTGAGCGAGAACTGGGAGGGCGAGACAGGTCAGAGGTGGGCATTGGGGAGTCCTGGAGACTGTCCATACGAGGAAGCTGTGCGACAAGAACATAAAAGAAATCAATCATGAAATGTTACACAGCAAATAAGACAGAGACAGCGGTTTGTTTAAAGTGCACCTGTCATAACCATTTTGCTGCTGTACTCCGGCTCAGCTTTTTACCTTGGATGGCCAGGGCAGTTTTTACTCTTTCATGTATACTAATAACATTTAGGATACAGACTTTAAAACTAATCCCAGGCAAACCGCTAAATGCAAAGATACAATACATACAAAGGAAAGTTAATTTATGTCCATCCACTCCATAAATGCACACAGTTCTGCAACACAACACAACCCTGTCTGGCAGGGAAGGAGAACCTAATTCTGTTCTGCTGTGGTTAATACTCAAGACCCATTCACACTGTTGTGCTGCCCTTGCACAAGGGGGTTATGTTACACATTACCAGGTTGTGACAAGGCAGCCCATTCAATCTAACAGTCTGCGCTACACACACACACACAAAACAAAGTACATGCAGCATTTTGGCAGGATTAGCATTTGCAAGATGCTTTTAGGTGCCATTCAGAATAAATGGCATCGCACCAACAAACGGAACACGCATTACTGTGTTCTGCATTATCGTGAGAATAACCACAGCGCAATAGTGTGAAGGGGCCCTTACGGGTTACCCAGCCCAAGTCTGTGATTGGACAGGTAAAGAGGAAACCGCACACCAATTATCTTATCTCTATCACTGCATTTGCTGCTCCTATTAGCATCCCATGAGCACAACTGACTGGCTACTTGTGCTGCTTTTCCCTATCCCAGTCTATGCTCTGCGGTACATGGAGTGCAAAAGCCCAATACCAGGACAAGTTCAAACCAAGACTGAGAGGGAGGAGCAGCGCCGTCAGGCTTTACTGCATAGCACAGTGCGAAAAGTCATACTGTGAGCTTACTGACTGTAAAATACATAAGGACAACCTCATCTATGTGCCACGACTGCTACACTGTCCAATCAGCAAGCTGCAGTGACAAAGCTGGAAATTAGCAGATTTAGTCTTTTCCACAAAACTAATAAGTACTATGGCCATACTTTTGAGTAAATAAGCTTAAATGGATGATGCATGCCATTGTATAAGTAGGATAGGGCGCATATGTAGGACTTAAAATTTGAGGTCCTGAGTGGATAATTGCCAGGAGTTTCACTTTAAATAAAAAAAACTCAAGAAGGCACATCAAATATATTGCAAGTAGTTTTATCTAACAGTAAAAACTTGGGTACTAATCATTCAACAATGAAAAGTCCAAATCATGGGTCAGACATACACCCCCCCCCCATCTACACACACCCCTCTCTGGTTAGGGGGTCCCCGGCAGTAGGTCACACAGGACAGGTCTGTTCCCTGATGATGCAGAGAGCGGCCACAACCGTATGTATCAATACACCGTAGTGACAACCCCACGGGGCATGATCCCTTGAAATTCGGCATTCACAATAAGTCCTCAGTCTTCCAGGATAACCGAGCTGTGCTTCGCTCAACATAGAAGACTGAAGCCATTTTGTGACAGCAAAGCAGCATGGGACAGCTCTGGATTGAAGGCGAGCGATTATTGCATCCTGTGATACTTATTTTAAGCTGCTGCGGGGGGGGCATTTCAATTAAAATGTGGCTTAAGTTGGTACAGCACTGACTTACCTTGCAATTGGGCGGAGGCCCGCCACTCGCACTGCTAAAGCCTGGTCGATATCTGTACATAGTTGGAGTAGGAGGACTCTCCGCATTCAACAGGGAATTGTCTGGGAATAAATGGCATACGTCAGCAAAACTTAAGTAGACAAAAGGTAAGTCTATTACATTTCACATACACTTCATTTGTGTCGTGGCCGGGTTGGTACAAACAGCCATGGTCACAGTGAAGCATGCGACAACCAAATATACGTACTCTCAACTGGTGATCATTGCTGATTCACATTGCATGGCACATGAATGGAGCAGTTTGTAGCTTGCAAACTAAAAATGAATGCGTCATTTACTAGCAACCATAACGCTGTGGATGAGAAGGTTAGAGAAGGAAGACACTAAAAGGTATTTCACCCATTTTATTTGGAGGGGGTTGAAGAAATGTAAAACTTTTACAAACAGTCTTAAACTAGATTATTATAGTCTGTTCTCTCATCCCAAAGGCCCTATCCAGTTCTGTTTTGTGTACTTAAACTATATGTAAATCTAACCCCCCAAGAGTAAGGGTGGGGAGGGGTTCAAAAATCTGTCTTATTTGCCATCTGTGTCCCACTGGAGAGACTTCCCTTTACTTCCTGCCTTGTACACACCAGGAAGTAAGAAACATCATTCCAAAATAAGGGAAACCCTTTTACATAGGTGCCATTGGAACAAGTGTGCCCATTGGGATAATTTCCCTTCTATTCCAGTTCCTGTAACAGCAAATTTCAGATTTGCCCTCACTTCCAGTCACAGTAACATCTGTCACCAGGCCAAACAGAGGCTAAATCTCTCCAAAGAGGACAGAGACAGCCAATAGACAGAACCTGGTTCTAACCTCTGGATCACCTATACCACTGCAAAATAGAACAGGAGCTTGTACCCACCATACAATCTTTTTCTTGGAGCCCATTGTGGCAAACAGGATGTCTTTAACCTTCGAGTCATACTGCCACCTACATGAGGACTGGACACTGGCAAACAAACTGTAAGCCAGCTCTAGGCCTCATCTGCTCAACCCCCCTGCATTGAAAAATAAAAGACGGAGTCCAGGCCCGCTCATCAGCTATCCTGTGTTTTGGTTCTTTTGAACGACGGTGCTTGTCTTCAGCGTGCCATCACTTACAACAACACAAGCCACCAGCTACTTTTCTAGTGTCTCTTCCCAGAATAGCTGGTGGAAGGGACTAAGCTCAGTCTTTCCCCCCAGTGTTTTGCAAAGGGGTAGAAGAGAAGAAGCAACGGCTGTGGGTTGTGCTATCTTCTGCGGTGTATGAGCCAAGAATAGTTTAGCTGAGGGCCGGGGGGCACCACTAGCTCCTTTTCTGAATCCTAGTGCCTCCAGTTAGTGAACACACCTCTAAATCATGATGAGGCGAGTCCCAATTTGCTGATACAGAAACAGCCAAATCTCTGTAACCATTCCAAGATTTTGTTTTTTTATGTATTCCTGCTGATGAAGTATAGATATAGTATAAATATTGCGTGCCCTAGAGCTAGCAGGGAATTGAAAATCACCATATCAACCATTTACATCAAACAATAACAAATGATTTCCATAAATAAGCAATTCGATGTTTGCAAGAGACACATATTGTATCATACCTTCCCTGTCCCCGAGGCTTATCTGACCTCTCAGCCCTGGGTAACGGCTCAGGTCAGGCTTTGGTGGTGGCGGTGGTTCTGCATCTGCCGACTGAGACTCTGTGAGCTCTAAACTGCTTCGAGACTACAAGAGCGTAAAAGACAAAAAAAGAAGAAATTAAAATAAAATCTTTCACCAAGAGTCTAGCAAAGGAAACTGCTCCAAGTTAAAACCCTGCATCCACTTCCAACTTTCCAGTGCAATGGCAGCTCTGGCGCTCGCTCATGCTTCTCATTCCTGCCAGTAGTTAAGAACGCAACCAAACACCAGATTTATTGTAACTCACAGTACACAGACCCAACCAGCATTCTCTCACAGTGACAAAGTATAAAGACCCAACACTGACTAAGCCCATTTGAGTAAAAAGAGCGAGGCCCTGGACTCAGGTCTAGGCCAATGGCCTAGATTTAGCAGCTACCCACAAAACAAAGTCCTCAGCTAATCTAGAGGTTACTAAAGTAAGTGGCCAAGCAATAAGGAGTGCCAAATGGACGTTTCAAGAGTCCAAAAATGTACTTTACTGGTTTTGCACATGGCAGAATGAAACCATGACTAATGTGTTTCAGGGGCCCAACAACTTTCCTCCCTCATCAGGTCCTAACCGACTTGTCTCTAGGTCTGGTGGACTCCAATGCTCAGACTGGCTGCACTGCAGTCTGTTACTAACATCCACCAACTACTTGCTCCTGGCTGTGACATACAACTCCAGGCTCCTAGATTTGACCATGAGACAAGTCGGTTAAGCCCTGATGAAGGGGGACGGTTGGACCCCTGAAAAACACGTTGGCTGCCTTATATTTTCCTTCTGTTATTTGTAGAACCAATACAAGTACATTTTTGGACTCTTAAAATGTCGGTTTGGCTCTCCTTTGCGCTCAACTACTTACTGACTAAGCCTATTGGCTGGGCAAACTACGTCAAAGGTTGAGGGTCCTGGTGGGGTCCACCGGCCCACTGGATAGCTCAGTGTGCGGCTGGTTCTTCTCTTCCAAGAGCGTTTCAATGTACAGCAGTTGGTATGCTTCAGCTTTTTGGTGCGTGGGTCTGCAATTTGCAGACAACTAGCTGTCGGTATGGGATTTCTGAAGCTTGACAGCCAAAGACCTTTACAGCCAAAGAGAGACTAGAGGTAAGGCACATACCTGCACTTGCCTCACCCTGATCTAGAGCCCTTTCTCTTTAAGAACTCTGTAAGAGCACATTTACACTGTTGAGTTGCATTAATGCCAGTATTAAGGAATGCTACACCCATCAGTGCTGCAGTGCCATTTATTTCCAATGGCACCCCAACAATTTCAGTTAGGGAGAGAGGTGTCCCACCCCTTCCAGTCTGCGGCATCCGAGACATTCAGCTGCACAAGCACCACAGGAGGACAGGACACAGGTCAGTGAGACGATCGAGATCTACCAGTGTTCGCTTTGCGATCGACTGGTAGATTGCGATCAACCTAATGGGCACCCCTGATTTAAAAGAATAGAGGAAAAGTTAGAAGCTCCAAAACCTTTTTTTTCCCCTTCACTTCCTGTCCTGGCGACACCATGGCATTGCTGCCCAATCAAAAATTCCTGTTACCCCTCTCTGCAGTATATTTCCATACATTTTCAGTTAGAATCCATAATGTAGCCCGAGATCTTTCATGAAAATTCCCCATCTTTTAAGGCTAAACCAAAAAGTTAGTATTATAGAACTATATATGACAGGATATCATTAGGTCCTACCCACAGGCAAAAGACACAAACACCCCCCACTCCTTCCAACACCTGCTTAGTAACTGTGGCCCTTTGAAATAATATACCTGATAGTGTTGAAGAGGACTCTGTATGCCGTTGTCCAGTATTTTAAGGCCAATCTGACTATCGGAAATCTCAGGACGTAAAAACGGGGGTGTTATCGAGAGAACAGATTGAAGACTACGTTTTAAGTATCTGAAAAATGAAAAACAAAAAGGTTAATATTCATGACAACGTCAATCACAGAATTATTCATAAGGCAAAGAGCTGGGAACTGTAGCAATTTATCCAAAAAGAGCTTTCTTAAAAAATGAAATATGATTCATTGATCAGGGTTACTGCAATTGGCTCTTTATGCTAATAAACAATTCCCACATTTAATTAGGGCAGAGTCAGCAACCCTTATAAAGTCCCAAGCACAGGGGCCATTACCAGCTAAATTACATTGTAATAGGTCATTTCACACAAAATAGATTTTCTATGTCTGGTGGATGCTGCAATCACAAAGCTGATCACTGACTGAAAACTCCAAAGAGGATTTTTTTTAATTATTATTATTCCCCAGCAGGTTTTGGAAAAAATTTAAAAATTTGAAAGCAACACAGCTCAATACTCAACCCGGAACGCTCCCTTCCAGTACCGACTCTCCCTCCAGCTTTCCACAAACTTGTTAAGCCAACCATATACTAAGCGAATTCCGGCCAGGTCTTGATTAGTGATGGGCTTGGGCGTGTTCGCAGCTCCACGTGCCGAGCCTGCCAGGAAGCTGGCAGCGCCAATCACAGGTACTGAGACATTTCCCGATCTCTGCAGCTGCCGGATAATGTCTCAGTACCTGTGATTCAGCTTCCTGGCGTGCTCGGCACGTGGAGCTGCGAACACGCCCGAGCTCATCACTAGTCTTGATGAACTGGCTGAAATTTGCAAACTGGGTGTGCCCTTGTCGGCACACTTCCAGCCGACATCCCTCGATCAAGAGATCAAAGGAGCCAAGGGGAATATCTTCGGCCAAACGGCAGGCGGCCGCTGTCAGAATACAATAGAGAGAGGAGACGTCCATCCACTCTCGTAAGCAATGATAAAGGAATCTGTTATCATTTTCTTTGTTCAGCCCACAGGTTTACCAAAGAAAATATAATAGTGTATGGTCAGCTTTAAACTCTGTGGGCCAACTAGAGCGAACATGGACACATATACTGGTGCAAGTCTCACAATTGTTTAAAACCCTATACTGCAAGTCCCACACAGGGGTCAATAAGCCACGTAAAATTGGCATACCTGGGTGGGGATGAGCTACACAAAACATGGCTCACATTCTGACAGCACCCATTACTAAATGGATTCACTCCACCGCGAAACTTTCCAGTGACCTGTAAGACATAAGATGAAATTTAAGACAGACAGCCTAGGAAAGAAGTCCATAAATGACTGGAATACGGGGATAGCTAAAAGAAGTGCATCGTGTTTAACCCCTTCATGACTGAGGCCTTTTTTTCATTTTTTGTACCCATGTTATATTCCACTGCAAATGTGATGAACTTGGTGTGAAATTATCTTGGTGGAGAATGAATAAAAAGTGAAAGAAGTTCCATCTCAACTGGTGCTGCTGCCCATAGCAACCAACCAGCTTCCATCTTTCCACTTTCCCAAGACCGCTTAAAAAATGAAAATTGTATACTAACAAGTATAATGCTGTCAGAATACCCAAAACAGTGAATAAAGCTGATTGACTGCAGTCACTGTTCGGGCAAGAATATGCAGACTGGCTCCTTTGAAAAAAAGTCGATTGAAAAGTCAACTTTTGTCAAATGGGTGGCCACATACTGGCTGAATTTTGGCTGAGTCAGCAGGACCAGTGTATGGCCAGCCTAAAACAAGACTGAGTCCGTTTTTCGTGAGCCCCTCTCCCGATCATGGTGCTCTGCACTCACAGTGTGGCACTGAAGTCATCACATCAGTGTTACTGTCGGCATCATCCAACACAACCCACCACTAGGAGAAGAGGACACAGTATGCCATGTGACCAACATCACAAAAATAGCTGGTGGGGGGGGCTTTTTTGGCAGCTACCAACTTCTACCCTGACATGTCGTCTTTCTAGTGCAAGCCACAGAGAGATAGACAATGGACAACATTGTCACAGACATCAATAACGAGGATTGTTGTCAACGAATCTCATTATTGATTAGTTGATCTGCACTCAGATGGGACACAGACCTCAGCAGCCTGTGCCCAGCATTGAGGAGAGCTCCCCCAAACCTCCGCCACATTGACTCTGCTCCTCTCTCCTCCCCGCTGGATGCTGCAGTCTGTGTCCCCTCCGATCCCCGCTGCTCTCCCCTAGCTGTATCGGCAGAGGCAGCAGGGATCAGTGAGGACAAAGACCGCTGCAGTCGGCGCCAGATGGGAGGAGAGATCACCTGCTGTAACAGCAAGAAGGAGTCAGGATGGAGAGCGGCTCAGAAGGTAGAGCGGAGGATCGGTAAACATGTGAAATATTTACTGATCCTTCCCTGTGAAGAACAAACACTGTGACCAATACTGATCGCTCTCTTTTACTATTTTAAAAAGGGATATATCAGGGGTTTCACAGCAAAGTTAGAAAAAAATTGTGCATGCAATTCTATTCTAAAGTAAACTTTATATGTTTGTAACACTACATTTGTGTATTTTAAATAAAAAATCGGCTTTTTAAAATCGATGAAAATAACAGTCGCAGCTCCAATGTCTCTGTAGTAGAAGTGTTAAGGTGCCCACACACCTTACGATTATCGTGGGAAATCCCGCGATCGTACGATTATCGTAAGGTGTGTGGAAGCCGTGCGACCTCTACTACTGTAAGGTCGCACGACTTTTAACTTACGAACATGTTTGGAAACCCGCCGAGCATCGTACGATGTTTGGCCGGTGTGTAGCATGTTCGTAAGATAAAAGCCGGACGGGCCGATGACCGCAGTGGCGTTTGGCATTGCGGTCATCGGAAGCCCGCCCCTCAGGGGGCGTGGCTTTCGATCGTCGCAAGTACGATCTGCCTATGCAAGATAGGCAGATCGTACGTTTTTTTAATTACCTTAAAAATATCGCAAGACAAAAGTCTTGCGATGGTTGTAAGGTGTGTGCCCAGCATTATGGAGTATGTCAGGACTGCACGAATAAGAGGAATGTAATGCTGGAAAGTGCAGCAACATAAAGGAGAATGTACTGCACCTGCTCATTAGTTGTGCGACCTCGGGACACCAGGACAATGTGAAATCCTGTAAGTCCTGTAACGGGGAAGAAAAACAAGCCAGCCACACACATCACTGAAATACTGAGATCTGGTTAAGGTACACAACTAATGAATGGTAGAAATACGGTCAGTCGTCCTAGTGATTAAAGCCCAACTCTCCAATCAGGAGGGAGCATGGGCTTTGAGGATTGGAGATCTTTGGCTTTGACTCAGCAGGGGACATGTCAGAACTCTGCAACCCAGACATGGAACCAGGGTCCTTCTCTGCAGGATGCTGGCAGGGGTCAGGCTTTTCTATTCCAACTATCAGCTTTATAAACAAACTGAAAAGCAAACCACGGACGATACTATCCGATTGTACAATCTCTACCAACAACCATGTAGTGCAAGTTCCTGCTTAAATTGGATATAGATTTCTTGGATAGTTTAGATAGGTCCTCATATTACATAGTTTTGGTAAATCTAAAGGAGATTGTGCAAGGACTGCACTGGTCAGGTTGCAAACTCTATGGGGAGCTTAAGACTTTGAACACCTGTTATTCTGAATGTAATCAGCTGAGGGCTCATCTACATCAGAACATGTGTTATTGCAATGCATGGCAACTGTAGATGTGTGTTCTGGTACGTTGTAATACAAAGTCAATTCCAATAGGGGAGTATTTGGGGCTTTTAGCTTAGGAATGATTTAAGACAACTCAGCAATTAGCAGGGGGGGGGTTAGGGGTTATGCCTGGAGTTCTGCTTTGAAAAGGCTAGATATGAGTGCGGCCTAGTGAGCTGATCAACAACTGACCTCTTGCCTTAAGCATGAACTCCAAGTGTTTATGTAGCTCATAGTAACCAATCAGGTTCTTTCGTCACTAACCCAGGGCTGCAGAATTCCCAATTAGCTAACCAGCAAGCTCATAGACCAGCTCATAGGCCTACTTACTACTACTTTGTTGCCCATGAGAATATCTTTCTAGCTTTATTATTGATCATTATATTTTTATATACAGAGATGCTCCTCAAGCTTAAGGGCCCCATTGCCACGACTGTGCTGCAGTAACACAGGATGCATATATAGGCACCTTGCAGGGGCATTCATTGTGAATAGCACCCCAATACCCTTGCATTGCAGAGCAGGAAAACACACAGTAACACACTACCACTTGCGGCTGTGAATTAGTGGAACAGCACTGAGGCCGAATAAGCCCAACATAGGAGGTATAAATGGCATTATATATTTTAGGCTGTTCCTGTACAGAAGCTTTGATTGGCATTGCTCTGCCCAATATCCTAATAGAAGGAAACCCTTTTTTGGATTTGTAATGACGTAGATTTCTTTTGTTTTTAGTAGGGATGGAGCAATACCGGTTTTTCGGTATCGAGTGCCGATATTTTTTTTCCCCCAGTACTTGCCGATACCGGCATCCATGGGCCCGGATTATCAGGAAGCCAGGGGGGCGGGTCATGACCCGCAGCCTGGCTTCCTGATTGCCTGGGAAGTCTGTGTTCTATCGAAAGAACATCGGCTTCACATTCTGAGGTAGCCTGGCTTCCTGACCAATCAGAAAGCCGGGTGGTGGGTTATGACGTGCCGCCTGGCTTCCTGATGGGCTAGGAAGCCGGGTTTCACTTATTGCTAGGCAGCCTGGCTTAATGACTAATCAGGAAACCAGGAGGAAGGTCATAACCCACCAGGAAGCCGATGTCATGCTTCCGCACGACATTGCCGGTCAGAGGGATATCTCTCTGACCAGAAGTACCGGTATCGGGGGTAAGTATCTGAGTATTCGGGCAAGCAAGAGTACTCGCCTAAATAATTGGTATCGGTGAATCCCTAGTCTTGAGAAGACAATTTTGTCATTTCCAATCTTTTAGTACAAGACCTTCTGGTACCTTTTTGACCCGGACACCATAAACTGCCTGGCAATAAAAAATGGCTGGCTCTGAATAAAAAATACACAAAGTGTTGATGTTTTTTTTTAAAAGAACACAGATAATGGGCAGACCACTATTAAAGGATACGTCACAATTGCTGGGATGTCTCTGAGCTGGTCTGGATGCCCCAA
The DNA here is from genome assembly GCF_000935625.1 of Nanorana parkeri. Classification (NCBI taxonomy): domain Eukaryota; kingdom Metazoa; phylum Chordata; class Amphibia; order Anura; family Dicroglossidae; genus Nanorana; species Nanorana parkeri. Next base: position 496,493 of record NW_017307148.1, read on the forward strand.
TGTGTAGAAAAGGCCACAGATAAAAACGCTCATTATGTGCAATGTGAGGGACACCAGGAAGAGGAAGAAGTAACGATAATTCCTGCGTCCAATGCAGTTATTCACCCATGGACAGTGGTGGTCAAACTCCTATAAACAATAAAACATTAAAAGAAAAGTAATTAGAAAAGAACAGATGCACTGCAATTGAAGTCAAAATGAATAAAAGGTTGGGCTACCCAAAAATATTTGCTGAAGGCCTGAAAATCACCCACTGGTTTCTTTCCATGTCACATACACCACTTAATCCAGAACACCAAGGAAAAACTGAGAGCAGGGCATTATGGCCCCCATCCCCTAAACACAGCACCCAAAACGTCACTCACAGTATATTGCACAACTCACCTCCACACAATTGTCACAAACACTGCAGTGAGAGCAGCGAGGAGGCCTGTAAAAGCGGCAGGTTGAACACCACTTCATTCGGACCTGGACGCCCCTCACTTCCACCGTCTTATATAAGGGAGCCCGGAAGTCATCATCTTTGTCTTCATCCTCATCAGCTGGGACAAAGCAGAGTTGATGAAAAATCTCATGAGGATCCATTTGCAAGAAGAGACAGCCTCATAACTAAAAATGTGTCTTTCCTAATTTTAACTGAAACAGCTTTGTCATCGTTCCAAACATTTGGTCAAAGCAGGTCCTTACTAAACAAGACAAGGTATTCTTACCTTTCCGGCAGCCCTGGTCTCTTACCTTCACCTAATTCTGGAACTGCTGACCCCGTCACAATCTTCAGCATTCAAAACATTGCCAAATGTTGGAAGCTAGAGTCCCCCGCGGTGTGCTGTACCATCCCCTGACCTCTATGTCACTACAGGACACAATGATGACATAGGAGGGGGTCAGAGAAAAGGTAGCACATGATGTGGGACACTGGCATTCAAGACTCCCAGAAGAGTCATCCGTTGAAAAATCGCACGGAGGCTGCAATGCCGGAAAGAAGTGACGCTAATAGACAACATACACCAGAGAGGCGAGAATACGGTGTCTTCATTTGCAGGGAACTACTTTGAGGCGATGACATTTACATTACACAACATGCTTATCTTCTACTAAATCCAAGAAAGAGTGTTCTAGCACTGTGAGCTTACAGACATTTTCATTCATACTTGTAGGCAGCTATACAAGAACATACCTCGAGGGAAGATTCCGGGATCCATAAACGTGGCCATGCTGAAATTGGCCAACACAAATAGAAACATGACAGCGTTATAAGCAGGAAGAGCTGGGGACACTTCTACACTGAGCCATGGGCATCTGTGGGGACAAATGTAGACATAAAACATGACTACAGTTAAAAGAAAAGTAAAGCCTGTGCCAGAAGCACAGTCAGCGAACCGTTCTACAAGCCTATCCGAAAAACCATGGAACTGTGTTGAAGTTTTACATGACTCATTTCAACTGGATTTACAAAGATACTCACTACTAGGTGAGCACGTAGAGACTTGTCACCCAAATATGTGCTATAGAACCTCAGATTTCTGGATCCTGATTGAAGTCACAGATGTAGATATTCAGCCAGACATTGTACTAACAGCCTCCATTTTCATCAGTATTTACATATAACCCATAAAAATCTGCAGTGTGCCCATGTGATACTGTTCAGTTTGAAAGGCATTAGAATTTGACCACACTGCCTAGTGCAAGGCACAATCTAAAGCTGGCCATACGCCTATAGATTATCTGCAGATTTTCTGTGGTCAGATGGAAAAAGTGCAACAGATTCCTCCATCTACGCTAAACTGTGTGGATGGAGGAATCTCCCACTGGGCCAAGCTTCAGTATCTTGCTAGTCGGCCCCGCTGGCTCTCAAAATACCTGAACAATGCCGGTGTTCTAGCGAAAGCTCCAACTCGTCAAAAAGTCCAACTACCTCACTGCCGGGTACTTGCAAGTTGAAGATTTCGGCCAGACGGCACTAGACTGCAAAACACAAAGACTGACGGAGCTCTGTACAGCTGCATTTTAACAATATTCAGCAGATGGCAAACTCGACGAGTACTCAGAAAACATTATACGCACATGCGCACCGCAACTGTACAAAGCTCCAGTCTTACTGAGCACCGGAAGTGAGGTAGTTGGAGATTTCGATGAGTTGGAGCTTTCGATAGAATACAGGAATCCAATCAGAATGTTCAGGTAGCCAGCGGGGCCGACTAGCAAGATACTGAAGCTTGGCCCAGTGGGAGATTCCTCCATCCACACAGTTTAGCGTAGATGGAGGAATCTGTTACACTTTTTCCATCTGACTATAGAAAATCTGCACTTTATCTATAGGTATATGGCCAGCTTAACAAACCTGGTCAGACATGTCCCCTTACTCAATTTGGGACAGTTGTGATGAGGGTTGTGATCGTTATACAGCAAGAGATGAGCTTGGGCTTGGTGCAAACCTAGTTCATCTGCGAACCCCCTAGCCCGCTCAAAACTGTGACCACCACTCCCCGCACCTGGCCCAATCAGTGGCAACAGTTGCAGCAGGGGCATTCCCTGTCCGTGTGTGACGCATAGTTGCAGGCCGGGAATGCACCTCGCCACAATTGATTGGGTCGGGAGGCGGCAATACCAGCATAGAGTGGGAAGAAAGGAAGCACATTAAGCGAATAGGGTATTTAAAGGCATTTCCCAAGCAACAGTAAGTTATATTTTCCTGCCCGTGTCCCATGGGGGAGATTTCCCTTCAATTTCAGTCATGGAGATAACAGGAGAAAAGACAAAATCTCTCCAAAGTGAAGGGAAATCCCATCTTGGATGTCACTGGAACAGATGTCCCCATTGGAAGATGTTCCCTTAACGTTTGATCTGGTGACAACTTTTTGCAATTTCACTTCTGACAAATAGAGGGTTAAATCTCGCCAGGGGGACAAAGCCAGCAATATAAAATTTGTTAAAGGGCCTTTATCAAAAAATGAAAATCTTTACATACATTTTAAAGTGTTGCTAAAACTTAGCTTGGCTCCTAGAGGACTTCCGAGTGCAAGTCATTAGATCCTGGTACTTGGTCACCCCGATCTTGTCTTATTGTTTCTAAACTATATCAAGGTTACAAAACTAGGATACCTAGTTCACATAGTCCTCATGTTTTACATTACCACCCTCAGCTTCCTTTATATAAACTGCGATACAGAAGATATTGAATAGGTTTGTTTAACCCTAAGTGATCAACCCCAAGTTCTCAGATTCGAGTTCGATGAATTCACACAAAGCATTTCTTTTTCGGGGATTTGTATTACACACAGTAGAAAGCTGCAATAAAACAGTACAGCATGTACTTAGCTTTAATTAACCTTTAAAAGAAAGAGAACACCTTATGATGATTCATCAGGGCCGTGACACATATCAAAACAGAAGGCAGACATCAAACAAAAATCGGGTTTTTGTTCAGCCATTACCGTCTTTTGTGAGCATGGTTATTGCATAATTAGAATTTATTTGCTAGTCCTGAATTTCTCTCCGTGTTTTGTTGCTGCAATCAGCGTCCCAGCAGAATACTGGAGAGCTTGCATCGAAGGAAAACAGTGTTTGAAAGCACTTGTGTTCCTCTTGGTAATCCCGACCATCATGTGTTAGTACAGATAAAAAAACAATATTGGGAGTCATTACCCTGGGCAATAGATCTGGAGTCATTACCCTGGGCAATAGACCTGGAGACATTACCCTGGGCAATAGATCCGGAGTCATTACCCTGGGCAATAGATCCGGAGACATTACCCTGGGCAATAGATCAGGTGTCATTACCCTGGGCAATAAATCGGGTGTCATTACCCTGGGCAATAGATCGGGTGTCATTACCCTGGGCAATATATCGGGTGTCATTACCCTGGGCAATATATCGGGTGTCATTACCCTGGGCAATATATTGGGAGTCATTACCCTGGGCAATATATTGGGAGTCATTACCCTGGGCAATACATCGGGAGTCATTACCCTGGGCGACACAGACTTGTCTACTACCTACCTTTTATTTCTGAAGCTTGCCATCAATCTCTACTAATGGTGACATTGACATGACTGGAATGGGAAGGTGATTTGACTGAGTATGTTTGGTATTTGTGAAGCCTCTTCTCACACTCAACCACCACATCAGTAACATCCTATTAAAACCGTGGTTCTCAACTGGTGGGTCATGACCCAATGTTCAGTGGGTCGCCGTGTGCCTTCCACTTTTCTAGGTGAAAGGCTCCTCTGCCTACCCCTAACGAAGCACTGTCAGATTTTGCGCCAAGCAGCCATTCAAAATATGCTGCCCGATACCGAGTGTCAGCTTGAGGTGGGGCGGGCTGGGCCTATGGCCGCCAGGGAGCTCCATCCATATGTGCATTGCATTCAAACTCCCACACGCGTGTCCTGTAGAGGTTCCTGGACCAGAGTGATGTCACATTGCAAGGAAGCTGTACAAGAAATGCACATGTAGAGGGGGATTTTCAACAAACAAAAAAAAAAAAAATTTTGCGGAGTGTGTGAGAGATTGTGTGTGTCCATCAGTGTTTTTACGGGGCCCGTTCACACTAGTACAGTGTCTTAATCGTACAGCCCCGTGCGATTAACCCACCGTATCACGCAATCGTACCTACCGCGTGTTCTAGTGCAGAAGGAGCATTGTGTTCTCATTCATTTGAATGGCGCCCCAAAAACACATCCCACGCCATGTGTTCCTGAGGTAAGACAGGTTGAGAACCACTGTATTAAAGTGCATGTATAATCAGTTCTGGATGGAGTAGGGATGGGTTAAAACCCCTATTCATTTAATTTTTGCTGCATGCCTTCTGTGAGGGAGATCCCCCTTAACATTCTGTCCCAGAGATACAACGGGAAAGTTTTTCGGTACTCACCGATATCCAATACTGATACCGGATGACCCATTAAGGAAGCCAGGCGGCGTGTAATGACTCGCGGCCCGGCTTCCTGATCAGCTGAGAAGCTGGCTCCATGCACCCTCGTCACCAAGCCAATTGTGTAATGGCTCGCCGTCCGGCTTCCTGATTAGCTTTGAAACCCGACTCCATGCACCCTCATCACCAAGTGACGAGGTAGCATGGGGCCGGCTTCCCAGCCAATTGTGTAATGACTCGCCGCCCGGTTTCCCGATACCGGAAGTTTCCGGTATCGGAATAAGCATCGGGAGTATTTGGCCGAGAACGAGTACCCTCCCAAATACTTGGTATCGGCACGAATACCAATAGTAGTATCTGTGCATCCCTAATTGAAAGATTTACCTTTATCTCCTGTTATGGGAACTGTAAAATGTTGGATTTCCCATCACTTTCCATCTCTGTTACAATAGTAAAGGTAAACAAACCTAGTAGGGACAGAGATGGCTATACAAGCTTCACAGGGGTTCCAATCTTTCCCAACCATATCCAAAATGAATATAACAGCTTTGCCTATTACACACACTTTAAATGGGGAGAAAGTTAAAGTTGCCTATATGTGCTGGTCATCGAGCCCAAACCACTATGTAGAAACAAAAGATGGCTATGACCAAAGATGCACCCAAGAAGCAAGCCTCATCATTGGCGTGGGATGGCAGGGGAAATCAGAACTCTAAAGTTGGGGCAAAGCTAAAACCACCTTGTTGAATGCAGCTGAATTTGGTTGCACAAAACAGTACATGGCTAAGGATCACACAAGCAGCACTTGAAACTGTTTAGTATGAACATTTACAAATACCTTGAACAATTAATGCGAGTTGTATGTTTTTGGACTTTGAGATGCACTATCAAGGCTAGACAAATCCCAAAAGCTGTAGTCAATGCGTCTAAAAAAATTATAGTTCACGCAAATATGGGACACCAGCACTCAAAAATGACTGAAGAGTGTGTCTTTTATTGACGCATGTGCATGTCATCACATAATGTTTCAGCATCAGGCAGGATCCCCTTCATCAGGCAAAACCATGTGGCCGAAGAGCAGTACAAATCAGTACCTTGGCAGGTAAGACAGGTGGCCACCGATGGACCCATTACTTGCCATGGACTAGACGGTCGGGAGTGCGATGGGCTTATAGCGCCTAACTGTTGGTTTTCTCGACGTGTTGTTAATGGAGGTGACTCCTAGGAAATCGTGCTGGTTCCTGCATTGGAGAGACTGGATTCAGAATTCCATATGAATTGTCCAGCCCTGTTGTAAGTGTTTATATCAAGTAACATGTGATCACAGTCTATGAGAGAGGTGAACACTTAAATTCAACATTTTCCTAGTGTAGATTATCAAAATGTCCTTAAATGGGAAAAGTGTATTTCCAATTGGCACAATTTTGGATTGTAATGCAGTGATCTAACTCACATTTTTACTTGCTCTCTCAACTTTTGTTACTGTATAAACTGTTATAGAAGTGTCTAGATCAGTGGTTCTCAACCTATATAACCTCAGGACCCACATTTGTCCTTGGTTATTAAGTCTCGACCCAAGTTGCACCACAATGGAACGCACGGCACTGCGGTATCACATGTTCAAATCGAACTGTGGGCGGGAGGTGTGTTTGGGGTGCCATTCAAACGTATAGCAATCCAACGCCCCTTCTGCTCCAGAATAAACGGTAGGTGCGATTGTGTGGTAGGTTGCGATTAAAACACTGACAGACACACAACCACAGACACAATCTTACACACTCACAGACATTCTCACACACATACTGACATTTTTTTTTAGGTGTTCAGTGTGAGCTGCTGTGCTGGAGCTCCATCCATATGTGCATTGCTTATATAGCTCCCTTGCACTCCCTGTAGAAGTGCCGGGAGTCAAAATGTGACGTCACACAAGGGAACCGTAAGCAACGCATGTATGGATGGAGCTCCCTCGCTGCCATACCCCCTGCCCACCCCCCCCCTAAAGCTGACACTTGACGCCAGGCAGCATATTTTGAATGGCTACTCGGCACAAGAACTGACAGTGCTATGCTATGTGGGAGGCTGAGGAGCCTCATCTAGTGCAGTGGAAGGCATGCAGCGACCCACTGAACATTTGTCCGCTACCCACTTTTGGGTCAGGACCCACCAGTTGAGAACCAAGGGTCTAGATGGTGCACTTGGTGGCTTAGTGCATTTACTCAAACGGGGGGGTGGGGGGGGGGAGGGAACGTTTTATATATCCATTCATGTTCCACTTCCATGGTGCTGCCAACTTCTCCCGGTGGTCATCTGGGTTTGAAGCCTTGAGTCTTTAGCCAGTCTTCTCCATTGGCTGGCCACAGAAATAACATCCCAGCATTCGCACAAGAGTTGCTTAGTTCTGGCACTTACTCCCAGACTTTTAGATGCTGTGAGTGTACAATAAGCAGTGTATGCAAAACTGTCAGTGTACAATTAGAATCTGCTATAAAAGCCTACATGCTACCAGACACGGGGCAGCTTGCTTTTTCTACAACAGCTTAGCTTTGCTCTAAGAAGTCCAGTCAGCTTAATTTTATTTCTATGGAAAAGTCAACAATAGGTAGTGTAAATTATTACATAAATGGAAACTTGGTCTTCCTGCCACACAAAGTATTTCAAATCTACAAAGAATGCACATTGAGAGGGTAGACAATGACAGAATTCAAATGTTAGTGCCAATGGCAGTCTAATCATTGTTCAGGCTGGCCATACATCTATCAATTATTTTCATTAAACCCGTTGGCTGAACAAAAAAAACAAACCCAATTCCTCCATCGACACAAACAGCGTGTCGATCGAGGAATCCAACTGTTTACAATGTATTCTGACAGGTGCTGCCGGCTCTGATCAGCTGACCGTGGAATGCCGGCTGAAGGGAGCCGACAGCCCTACAAACTGCAAATTTCAGCTGCTACATTAAGTGTATGGACACCTTCAGTAAGATTTTTTTTTTTTTTTTAAAGAGAAGGACTGTTTGATGATCCTGGCCTTCTGTGACAGTAAAGAGAGAGGAAGAACATCAAAAAAACTTTCCCTTCTCCTAGAATTAGAAGAACCTTTCCATCTGATGCTTCTCGTAAGGTCAAATGCCAAGGCACTGGTCACATGGCCTTTTCACAGAGGCTAAGGGATAGGATGTTTAAAGTGATCCTAAATTCACCAGTTAAATCTTACAAATGAATGTAAGTACCTTAAGCCAAAAAAGTATCATATTTGTGTATAAATACGCCCTTCTAATTATGCAATAACCATGCTCACAAAAGACGGACACAGGAAATAATATTTTGAATGGTTGCTCCCCGCGAGAAGTGCTGCGCTAGGGGGAGGCTGAGGAGCCTATCACCTAACGCACTGAAAGGCTTGTGGTGACCTACTGAACTCGAGGTCGCGACCCACCAGTTGAGAACCATGGCTCTAGAAGGAAGGACAGCGTCGGCACCAATTCAGGGATGATTTGAGGCTCTACAGCTGAGTGATGCATAAATAAAGGTTCAGTTTTGTTCATAGTTCAGGTACTTTTTAAAAGGTGGCCATACACATTACGATTGTCGGCCGAACATTTTCGTCCGATGATTGGACCGTCGTACGATTTTCGTACGGCAGCCCCATCATGCCCCGATTATCGCACGATTATGTTAGCCGTAATTAACGAAAAGCACCTGGACAAATTGCGGTAATTGCATTGCCGTATTTTCGTTAGCGCAGTGGAGATCGTACGATTTTTGATGGACGGAAACGCCACTAACCTTGCGAAAATCGTACGATCGGGCAAAGTTTTCAAACATGCTTGAAAGACGAAAGTCGAACGCTTATACAGTATTGTCGGTCGGCCACTGCAATGCACACATACGATTATCGGCCGAAAAAGTCGATCGTATACGAAAATCGGACTATAATCGTAACGTGTATGGGCACTTTAAGACGGAACTCCTGAGTTTAGTGTCACTTTAAGCAGAGCTAACCTATAAGCACCTCTCTGTGAACTTGGATTCCCTCTTTGGCAAAGGCCACTTGACCAATACCCCAACATCAAGCCCAGAATCAGACTTTTAACCATAAGACTAAAAGCTTATTGTTGTAAGAACCCCTGCCAGTGTTATACAGTTTGCCCAAAACCCCTGTAACTGCCACATATGCCGGACAGTTTGCTCTGCTGGTACATATGGAAAAAAATATGAATAAAATCCTATGCAATTAAAAAAACAAAACAAATATTGATGTGCTGAACACACACAATCATTACAGGTATAAAAGTATTAAGCCCACACAGTGACCAAAACAAAATACTTGTCACTATAATAATTATTTTAATTGTAAAGCATGGACCAGCCATATGGTATAGGGCTTTTATTTTGGGGGGGTTTTCACCTCTTTTCAAAAAGTGGTCATCATTACTACGGTCACATGGCTTAGTATGTTTTGTTTTGTCTAAAGAGTCAAGCACTAGCGGGATATATCATGAGGTTCAGACTGCTGTAATCTCTTTAGATGGTTTGTATATACCAAGTAATCCCACAAACTGGGACAGAATTAAAAAGGACAGATGGGGTGTCAGACAGACCCAGAATGGAAGGCAGAGAAAGAAAAGAGGCATGGAATAAAACAGGTAGAACACAGAATAAAAAATAAAAAATTTAAAAAAAAAAAGGATTTCTTTAAAAGCAAAATAAATTCTAGTTTTCCTAAAAATCCCCCTGTAATGGCTTGATATATATATATATCAAGCCATTACAGGGGGATTTTTAGGAAAACTAGAATTTATTTTGCTTTTAAAGGAATCCTTTTTTTTTTTTTAGCAAGACGAGGGGGGGATGTTTTGGGGGGAGTCTTATATTGCTGCAGATCCCAGGTTTTCTTAGAACAGAAATTCGCAATTAGGCCCCGTTCCCACTGCGAGATATGCAAATCGCGCGATTTGCATATTGCGCGACATCGTGAGATTTGCCGCGCGATGTCGCGTTCAAGCTTGCATTGAGCAAGCTTGAATCGCGGCTAAGTCCGCTCCAAAAAGGGTCCTGCTGTAGCGACACACGACCCGCGACAGCAGGACCCTTTGCCCCATTGGAGCGCGATATCGCGCTGTAATTTGCCGCGATATCGCGGGAATTACCGCGCGATAAAATCGCTCAATGTGAACGGGGTCTTAAATTGCATCTGCAGCCAAGAGCTAGATATGGCATGATACTATTTTATTCCGGGCTGAGTACAAGTACCAGTACCAGTACTCATCGATACCAATCACCGTTACCTTTTTTTTGTTTAGCGTCATGTGACAGTTTTACTAAAATAATACCGACTAATGATTTTAGGACGGTGGTGGAGCACCAGGGCCGGTTACAGCTGCAACCCTTCTAGTTCTGCCACCGACTCTACGCTGTAGAGGGACTACAAATACTGGCAATACATTATAAAGCAATGCAGAATGGTACCAGTTAGAGGACTACAGATCCCAGCAATACACTATACAGCAATTTGGAATAATAGTATACGAATCTGCCATATACTGTGTGCTGCCGGGCTCCATCATGGGAGCGAGCTTGGAGCGGTGACTACTTTACAACACACACAGGGACCATGGGGGAACAAAAGTAGCCACCCTCCAGAAGGAAGGACAGTGTCAGCACCAATTCAGAGATGATTTGAGGATCTACAGCCGTGTGATACACAAATAAGATACATTTCTGTTAATAGGTCAGGCACTTGAATGTATTTTTAAGGTTTAACCCCTGAGTTTAGTGCCACTTTACGGTAATCAGGTGACACTGCCATAAAAAAGGAACCAATTGGTTTTGCCCTTTTCAAAACACCTGAAGAAAAGGTTTAACTCTCAAAACGCATTGGATATTTTCGGTATACATCTACAAATAAATGAGATAGGACGAGAAGCTTCCTAAAACCTTTTTTTTTTTTTTTTACATGGTGCTCCTCACCCATTGCAACACCCATTATATTAGGGGACCTGCAGACCTACATGAGTTGAGCAGCCACAGAAAACATCTCTATAAGCTACAATGGTCGCTCATCTATCCAAACCCATGCTACGCAAACTAAAGAATTGAAGTTCTGACCAAAACATCTACTTGGCATTTGCTAGAGAGAAATACAAAATGGTGAGGGCCTTCAAATGAGTTTCCACTTCAATTAGAAATTCCCCATTTCATTCTTTTTAGAAGACAAAAAAGCTGCTGGCACTTGGCACTAATTTTTCCAAATGAAACAATTGTCGATTGAAGTATAAAAGTAGCTGCCTGGCCATATCTGGCCTTCGTCCTTTTGAACTTTGAACAAGCATACAATACTGTGAAGTCATTGAAAAGCTCCTAATCTGCATACTTGTCAGTGGCTCAAAGTACTTAAGTCTCTGAATCAGCGGATCATTCATCAGGCAACAAGTATTTGCAAAAGAGACCTCGGCAATAGTGTCACAGGGGGCTGAAACATTTTAGGGTGTCTCACCAGTCAGTCAAAAATGTCACTGGTCAGCATGACCAGACTATAGCCTTGCAATTTATGTTAAAAAAATTTGTGACAGAGCTTTTTTTGGTGGTATATAAATCACCACTGATATAGTATTTTTTTACTATATAATGAAAAAAGTAGCAAAAATTTTTGGAGGAAAAAAAAAAAAAATCCCACGTTATGTTAAAAAACATTTATTCTTACCCATATCTTTGGTAAAATATAAAAGACGGGGTTACGTCGGGTAAATGGACACCAAACATGCCTTAAGATTGCGTGCGCCCGCAAAACACGACCACACCCAAAATTGGCCAAAAGGTGACGCTTTAAACGCTTTTACTGCTCATCGGTTTAGTGTTATCAGTGATTGATGGCCCTAACATTATTGCTTTCACTCCGACATCACGATGATATGCAACATGTGCGGCACAATAGGCAGAATTGTCGTTTTCGCACGTTGATGCATGTTTGCGTGTGTATGTGGGGAGCGGGGGAACTTTAGAATTAGTGGGGGGTTTTTATATTCTTTAAAAAAAATCTATTTTTTTTTTCTTTTTACACTTAAACTTTATTGCTATTACATGGGGGGCTAGGAAGCTCCCTATGTGATAGCCAATTTACATGGCAGGTCCTCTTTGAGACATAAGGGGTCTCCAAGACCCCTAATGTCACCTAGGAACCCCTAGAGATCTGCTTCACCAGCTTCTATAGCTGGAGAGTGACAGCAGATTGCGGAAGTGATGTTATATACATCACTTCCTGCATTCAGGGACCGGAGAGGAGAGAAGGAGATTGTGTATCGATCTCCTGTCACAAAGCAGCCGTGCCGGTCCCGGCCTCCCCGGCCCAGCAGATTTTGGGACCGGCAACGGCAGTGACAGCTGCTGCTAATACAAGCGATCGGGCGTCTCTACAGACGCTCGATCACCTGAATGAAAAAGCTGCCGGCCGTTTAATCACAACGGCTGGCCGGGAAGCTACTCGTCTAGCTCCTGCAGATTTTGCAAGCCCTGCATATTCATGTTCTCAGCACATGTTTTCCTCAAGGCACAATTTCAGCCACTATGCACAAATCATGACCAATCATGATCAATATTACACAAAAGTCACACATCTCACTCCGTTTATCAACTGACCATGATCTATGGAATATAGATATATGTTGGCTTTCATCGTACCCCAGTTCGAGACTGCAGCCTCTTGTTAGTTGTTTGCATGGTCGGTGACAGCTCCTGCATACATCTGTACCGGTACGGCTACGTTGGCATTTCTGAATGCTGTGTGCTTTGATGAAGTACGAGTATGAGTGGATTTTCTCAAAGGGAACATTTCAGGACAGAAGTGAATGCTGATCTCTTGTTGGAGGTGTTTTCTAGGTCACTGATACAGGATAAACCTATGCAGTTAAGGAGCCAGGACAGCTAATACGCCTGATATCTACATGCTTACTCATGGCTGGACAAATCCGAGGATTCAGGTAGCCAATGCCCCTTAACAATTACAGCTGCAGCCTAACCTTAGAGGTTTCCGCTAGTAGTTAGTCAATGAAGAGGACTCCTAAAAAATCCTGGAGTGGACAGACTGGCTCCTAAATTCCATATTACTTTGTCCACCCCTGTGCTTACTAAGGGCCCATTCACACAATGTCTGGATCAGATGCGATACGTTAAATTTTTCTTCCACACCAAAAATGCATCCCAATGCATTTGTATGATTTGTGGGCTCTGTTCACACCGGTCCAGTCCGCTCCAGTGCAGGGAACGCACCGCACCGGAACACAACAGAAGCTATGACATGGAGCAGGAAGAGATTAATTTGCACAATGACATTACCCGTATTACCCCCCCCAAAAAAAAAAACCCCACACTGGAACGCATAGCAAACGCACCATGTTTGCAGATACGCGTGCATATCTGGTCCGGACATGGTGTGACAGGGCCCTAAAGGGCAGGACCTTTTATTAACCACATCCCATCCACCGAACGCTCAGAACCGGCCGGACAGGAGCCTTCTGGATGCGGGTGGGTGTCTTTAAACTTCCTTCATGCCCGAACGCACGAGCAAGCAACTGCAAGAATTTGAAAGAGCCAGCGATGGCTGTTTACATGCAGGCGGTCCGGCATCTGTATAGATGTCCAATCGCTTGTATGAGGCATCTCTGACACCCCGCCCTCCTTACCTCTCCTAGTCATCCCTGCAATCCCGGCCATGTGGCATCGTGCACTGAGAAAGGAGGGGGGTCAGTACACGATCTCTGAATGCAGGCAGTGATGTGTATTACATCACTTCCGCATTCCTCTGTCATTCTCCGGTACAGAAGCCGGAGAGAAGCTGGTGAAGCGTAGGTTAGTGGCCTTATATAACCACACAAAAAAGGGTCATAGCATTCTAGTTTATGAAGCCGATTTTACAGGCCGAGAAGCCCTAAACTAAAGCTGGCCATACGCCTATAGATTATCTGCAGATTTTCTGTGGTGAGATGGAAAAAAGTGCAACAGATTCCTCCAACTACCCTAAACTGTGTGGATGGAGGAATCTCCCACTGGGCCAAACTTCAGCATCTTACTAGTCGGCCCCGCTGGCTACAAACATTGTTCAGGTATTTTGAGAGCCAGCGGGGCCAACTGGCAAGATACTGAAGCTTGGCCCAGTGGGAGATTCCTTCATCCACACAGCTAAGTGTAGATGGAGGAATCTGTTGCACTTTTTCCATCTGACCACAGAAAATCTGCAGATAATTGTAATGTGTATGGCCAGCTTTAGCCTCTTCAAGCCCAAACACCGGTTGGATATGAAGACTAAAGCTGGCCACCCATAACCCACGTCAGCTAATTCAGCAGAAATAGGATGAAATTCAAGCGATTGATGGCTCTGCCAACCACCGGATGCGATAAGTCAAATTTTCAATTGGCTTGTGTTGAAGGAGTCATATGGAAAGTGATTGGCTGAACAATATTATGAAAGCGGTGAGTGCCAGTTGGCAGAATTGAATACAATAGCCCCCCAGGAAGATTCCTCCATCCACGTCGTCCAGAAATCTTTCCAGATCTGCAAACGCAGTACAGTTTTTGCCACTTTTTTTTTTTTTTAAGCTTCAAATGGGCTTTCAGATGCAGTTCAGTGCGTTTGCATGCTTTTATGTCATGCGTTTCGGTGCTTTCCAGACCAGAGAAAATGAGACGAGCAGTATTTTTTTTGTCTGGACCAGAACAGGTGTAAACAGAACCCAGAAATACCACATGGATACTTTTTTGGTCCGGAAACAAATGTTCTGCTCTGGACATGGTGTGAACAAGCCCAAAGGGTTTATTCATACTATGTCTGTTGGGCTGCGTATTTCTGCACAGAAAAATGCAGCTCCATGGACATGGTGTGAACAAGTCTTACTTGTGGCCAGCTTTAAAAAACACAAAAAAGAGGCCACCTAGTGTAACCCAGTTTAACAATAACAAAAACCATTGCTTGCAGGATCTAACCAGTGCGGTCAGAAAGTGGATACACCTATAGGAGACACACCCAGGCAGAAGGTAATTGGAATTAATTAAGGAACACCACCAGAGAAGTGAAGGGAAAGAAGGTGAACAGATGAATCTATAACAACAAAGGTTCCCCGTCAGGCAAACTCCTAGCTAGTCATTTGATGAGAGGCAAAACGGGTGAAGAAAGGAAAAAGATAAAAGGTGGACCAAACCTACCACCTCACTTCATTGCCAACTGTGTCTCACATGAGCGAACAATCAGCACCCTTATACTCCAAAATGTATCCTCTGTCTCAGAACAAAAAGAAAACGTTTTTTGAAGGAGAAGCCTTATCCTAATTTTCCATTTCCACTTTGCTGCAATGTAATCTGGGCTTCCAAGGATTAGGAAGCCAAATCTGCCTCCTTGGGCCTAGGTACTCTAGCCTGCCTGCACATTAGGCCAGACTAAATACAGAAACGGCCAGACAAATTTCATCCACTAGCAAGCTTTCGGCATAAAAAGTTTGCAAAGAACTTTGCATAATTAAAAACTGCCTCACAACACTGACCTGGGTGTGAGCAGCTCCTGGGCTTTGCACCATCCATGCTGGGTTCAAACCTGGAGCAGAGGGGCTCTGCCATAAAACTCCTACAGAGTACTGACCTCTAGACCCTCGTTCTTTATAGCAGTGACTGGGAGGAAAAGGGTGTCTAGTGTCCTTGCAGATTCGGTTTTCCGCAGAAAACTTCTAATGCTTGGAACACACAGCACCTGGAAGTGACGTAATTTTCATCGCTTCCACCCCGGATGATACTGGGATAGGTGGAAGTGATGAAAATGACGTCACTTCCAGGTGTTGTGTTCGCAACATTAAAACTTGTGCTCACTTGGTCATCAACATTCTGCGCCATGGGGCAGGAACTGGAGGTACCGCCTCCTCTATGAATAGACTATAATATGCTGTGAGCCTCAAAATCTGATTTCTCCTAGCCTCAACTTCAAGAGTGGGAAGAGGGATACACTTTCCTGCAGCTAACCCCATTCTCAGAAATAGAGACAAGGCTGGGCTTGGTGCAAAGACCGCTCAAAACTGAGTGGCGGTAGTTGCGGGAAGTGCATTTCCGCAACTGATTCAGTTAGGAAGAGGGGTGGTAATCAGTCTTGAGCCAACTCAGGTGCACTAGTGAGGAATTATCCTGAGTGAAGGACACCTTTATAAACCACTGTCTTCACCTGAAGAGCATGCTGGCTATGTAAGCCTTAAACTTTAAAGGACAAAACCTTGGGATTCAACGAGGATCCCGAACAAAAGAAAAGGAAACATATTAAAAAAGAAAAAATTGGCAGACAAGAATAATCTTCTCACATCCTAACCTCACAGGGACAGGAAGTGAGTGGGGGTGAGGCTTTTAATCTTCTTTGTGTGTTTCCTGTCCCTATCAGGTGGGAGAAGCTGTGTGTCGGTTAGCCGTCTTAGAGGAAGAAGGGGAAATACATTTAATATATTCACGAATACAGAACTACCAATAACTGGACTTAAACTCAAAGGTGACCCACCGTGTAAGCACACTTTTATGTTAAAGCATACCTGCCACCAAATCGGGAATATACTTACCTTTCTGGCAGCACATTTATTACTACACCTCCTCTTCACTACTCACCGGATATTACAAGTATTTAACCAGCTGGATGGATCAAATATTTGTTTCCCCCATTGTGCGCAGTGGTTTCTCCCACTAGGTCATAGGTCACTACAAGACATATGAGCCAGAAGGAAATCCCATTGAATGCAAGTGGGACACTTATTCGACCCTTGAAAGGTAAAGAACATTTTCTTTTACATTACAGGTATGCATTAGCATAGTCACCCTGTGCTGACGGGGTCACTTTAAGAGAAGCCCATCAAGAAAGAAATATGAGGGCCGCCATGCCTGAAAATTCTACTTGACTGGCTGTCAAGCTAATGATCTGGCTTTGTTATGTTCTCAGTGTCTGACCGCATACACGTCCGCATAATTGATCAGCCAGTGAATCAAATTATAACTCCCAACTGTCTTTTTCTGAGGTCTGCCAGTTTCTTTTAGGTACACCTGTAAGGTACGGTCAGCAGCCATTTTGCTTTACATACAAGTGTGTCCATCTATAGTATCAAACAATATAGGAAAGTGCAAAGTGAAGAATCATACAAACCAGGAAAGCAAAAAGCAACTACAGACATCAAGAAAGGCCTCTGCGGCTTCGAAGACTTACGTGAAAGCGAAGAAGAGCGTCGTTGAGCCCACCAGAAACACAGTTGCTGCGGTCACAGGGATGTACTTGCTGGGTTTGAAAGACTTGACAGTTCCTACAGGCATCGTGGAGATGGGAGGAGGGAACTAGGGTGTTCAGCATATCCCCACGCAGCACTTGTAGGCAATGGGAGAAATGTATATGAAATGAGACGTGGGGGGGAACAGGCAGTTCTACAAAAGCGATTAAATAAGCCCCGACATGATAAATCAATGGGGCTCGTAGGCAGCTGCTAATAATTCGGGGGCTGATGAGGGTGAAAAGCCTCCCCTCCTCCAAATCTCCAGAGTGAGGGGAGCGTACAATGTCTTGCAGCCCTTTGCCCCCTCCCCTTATTAGTCCGTCTCCCTCCTTGCGCTAATCCCCTGGTAATCCATGTGGCTGATGACACTGGGGGCGGGGGGGTTCAGGCCGTGGGCTGGAGCTGCACTCCTGGATTAATTCACAACCTGTGAAAAACAAAAAGCAGGACAATAGTCACAACGTAGAAAAACATACAACAATAAACAAAGCTACTACAATGGCATTGGACCAAGCAGAGAGCATGGTTACATAGGTAAAATAAATAAATAGGAGCATCCTGCATGGTCAGAGACATAAGCAGACCCAACTACTCTTATAAAGCGTGGTTTTAGCAATTTTAGGGCTGTGGAAATTAAAGATTAATTTGTCGATTAATCGTTAAACTTTTTGATCGATTAAAATGATTTTGATCGCTAACCAGCCCTAAATCAATTTTTTTTAATCTGGGAGAAAACCCATCCTGACCTCTACTGGCAATCAGATAAATCTCCAAATTAGCATTTTTTTTATGTCAGACTCTTCCCTGCCCCTCTCCAAGATAAACAAGGAGATACTTGAGGACAGTCGGATCATCCCTACAGCAGGGGTGTGGACATTTAAAAAAATAAAATAAAAAAACTATATCTCCAAGGACTAAAGTGGGGGCCCGGTCTACTCGTCTCATGACAATCCACTTGTGATAGAAAAAAATTAAAAAACCGCGCTAAGAAGCACTTCTCATTAGTCATTACTGTCGCCTGACCACACTGACCTGCAAGCGAAATTCAAAATCTATAGTGCAGAGGTGCGCTGGATGGCAACATGGGGTACAGATAGGACACCCATTCCAGCGGAGGGGAAGGACCATTTGCTGAAAAGTAAAGGAGGTGGGAGGGAGAGGGGGCCAGATTTGACCGGGTAATTCCATTTTCTCAAATTATTTGGGGAAGTGAACTTACCCTTTACTGCATATTGTGTGTGTTCGAGAGCGCTGCTGCCCGGCTACCAGGATATGACACAACTCAGCGCGCGCACGTACGTACACACTGCCCTACGTCTGCGTTTATTCGCATGCAGATAGTGGGGGTGGCGGGGTTGGTTTTAACTTTTTTTGAAAATTTGAATGTATTTTTTTACTTTATTGATTTTATTATTTTTTACTTTATGGAGCCTGCCCTCCGATACAGAATAGGGCTGCAACTAATAATTTTCATAATCGATTAGTTGAAAGATAATTTTTTCGATTAATCAGATACAAAAAAAAAAAAAAAAGCACACACACACCATAATTTAGCACGCAGAAATGCAGTGTTGCAAACAAAGTTTACTTCAGAATAAAGCTGCATGCACAATTTTTTGCAATCACACTGCACTGGAACGCACAGCATTGCAGTACTGTGCGTTCCAGTACGAGCGATCACAGTGTGGGTGGGAGGTTAGCATTTTGGGTGCTTCCTGCAGCAGATGACTTTTTTTTTCACCTTTTATTAAAAAGAAAATTATATATAATTGTACTGTAAGCACAAGGCGCTTGAATAGCTTCAGCCAGGCAATGACAGCTGTGAGTGGCAAGATTCCGCAGACGGCAGCTTTATGTAATACAGCAGGTAGTGGGCGGGTGCAATAGCCAGTCTGCTATTGGCCATTTCAAATTGCAATAGCAGGCTGGCTATTGCACTCGCTCACTGCTTGCTGTGCCATCCTCCCAGCATGGAGGAGAGAGCTAGGGATCCAACCAACTAATCGATAATGAGAATAGTTTACAACTATTCTCATTATTGATTAATCCATTAGTTGGTTGCAGCCCTAATACAGAAGAGCCAGTATTGCGCTCAATCCCCTGTGTCAGCTTAGACATAAGAACATAGCGCTACAATAAAGTACAGCGCTCCTGTCTCCATGATCACACAGAGCAGATCGGAGAACAGAGAGCAGCGGGGGAACGAGCAGTGGCTCCCACCTTCTCTACATTTAGTCTAAGGGATCTAAGGCACACAGGGTTGTGCCGAGTGCGCCCATTCATTTTTACTGAACTCTCAACATGCTTCCACGGACCAAAAAAACAAATATGCCTTTGTTTTGTCTGTGTACACACATTGGGGTGCCACTGCAATTAATGGTAATGGAAATACACTATGTGTTGTCATACCACAGGTTTACACTCACAAAAGTGCATAGAGAGGTATGTATGCAACCACATAGAATCTCACCAACATGGAGCCAGACAGCAATTAAAAAAAAACGAAAAAAAAAACACTTGACTGAAGATCATACTCCATCCAAAACTAAACAAGTTCAGGTGGCTTTAGGTGTACTTTAAGAAACCTTTTTGCAGCAAACCCCATCTCTTCCAAGTGCAAGGAGAGCCCTGATGTCTTGTGGTGACCATATTAATATTATTACTACATAGTATTTATATAGCGCCAACAGTTTGCACAGCGCTTTACAATATAAAGGAAGACATTACAGTTACAATACAATTCAAGACAAGATGGTAAGGAGGGCCCTGCCCCTGAGGGCTTACAATCTAAAAGAGGAGGGGGACATGATACATGAGGTAAAAACCATAAAGGTTTCTATATTGGCCAATATGTCTTACCCATTTCTTCCAACTACAAGGAGAGCCCTCGTGTCTTATGGTGACCCAAAAGTTTCTATACAGACAGTATGGTTTTACCCATTTCTTCCAACTACAAGGAGAGCCCTCATGTCTTCTGGTGATCCTAAAGTTTCTATATAGGCCAGTTTGGTTTTACCCTTTTGCAGCAACTACAAGGAGAGCCCTCATGTCTTGTGGTGACCCTAAAGTTTCAATACAGGCCAGTATGGTTTTACCCATTTCCAGCAACTACAAGGAGAGCCCTCATGTCTTGTGGTGACCCAAACATTTCTATACAGGCCAGTATGGTTTTACCCATTTCTTCCAACTACAAGAAGAGCCCTAATTTCTTGTGCTGATCCTAAAGTTTCTATATAGGCCAGTTTGGTTTTACATGTTCCTTCCAACTACAAGGAGAGCCCTGAGGTCTTGTGGTGACCCTAAAATTTCTATATAGGCCAGTATGGTTTTACCCATTTCTTCAAACTACAAGGAGAGCCCTCATTTCTTGTGGTGATCCTAAAGTTTCTATATAGGCCAGTATGGTTTTACATGTTTCTTCCAACTACAGGGAGAGCCCTGAGGTCTTGTGGTGACCCTAAAGTTTCTATATAGGCCAGTATGGTTTTACCCGTTTCCAGCAACTACAAGGAGAGAACCTAAAGTTTCTATAAAGGGCAGTACAGTCAATTCCTGCACTCGGGCATGGAATTTGCAGATTACTTATAACGCTGCAGAGGAGGGACTCAGAGGGTTCACTATGCCAATATCCAAAAAAAGTCCTTCAGCTGCCAAAACACAATAATAATTTAACATTACTGAAAAGCAGCAAGTCTTTTGGAGTGTGATCAACCTTCCTTTCAATGAACTTTCCTCTGCCAATGGACTCCTTATTGCAGCTCCTCAGTACGCTGTCCAGTTCCAGGACATTCTTCTTGTGGACTGGTTCCAAAACTGATGTCTATTCAAGGTGAGATTGTACTATGAAGATACTAGTATATATGAATAAGTGGACGAATCCCTAATTGTTGCTGCAGGGATGAAGATGGAAGTAACAAGCTTTTGGTCACTTCCAGCTTCAGCGCTGTCATTCCCTGACCGATTTGGCCAGGGAAGAAGCTAATCAAGCATGATCAGAGCTTGATTAGCTTCAATAGAGTGCAGATGGGACATTAGGGGTCTACGAGTTCTCCTTAAAGAACGCCAGGATTTTGTAACCTTAACCCTTGCACTGCAAGGGTTAACCACTTTATTTTTTGGGGGGGTTGGGGTGGAAACAAACAAGAAGTACTCACCCGATCCTCGGTCTCCACAGGCTCTGGCATCACATCCAATACAGGTCTATTAGACCTTAAGATGTCGAGGAGCATACCACAGCCAGAGTGGTGCAGGAGAGAGATAAGTGGTCACTGCCACAGGACTAAGGATCGGGTGAGTATTATTTATCATCACCCCTAGAGAAAAATGAGCAGTTAACCCTTGCAATCCAGGAGTAGCCCACTGTAAGGGTTAACTTTTGGAATTCTTATAGATCTTCTTTAAAGACCCCCCCAAAACAAACTAAAGTACACGCATGCGTCAGGTGCGCCTACCTATGAAGAGGACAATTGGGTCACACATAGGTAGTGCCATGCACGCTGCAGTGAGAGGAAAAATTCTGGAGCCATTATTCACAGGAAACACTAAAGTAAACTGATGACCCGTAAAGAGTTTTAAAGCATCGCCTATAGACAATTTTGGGTACCGGAGCTTGCCACCTTTTCACAAGCATGCACAATCTTAAGGCTTCAAACTCATCTGTTATATTTTACTGATAAAATTACCTTTAGCTAGGGCTGCAACCAACAAATCAATTAAAATCGATAATGAGAATAGTTGTCAACCATTTCCATTATTGATTAGTTGGTTAGATCCCCTAGCTCTCTCCTCCACGCTGGGAGGAGGGCACAGCAAGCAGTGGGTGGCAATAGCCAGCCTGTTATTGCAATTTGAAATGGCAGGCTGGATATTGCACCAGCCACTACCTGCTGTATTTACATTTAACTGCCGTGTGCGGAATCTTGCCACTAGCAGCTGGCATTCCCTGGATAAAGCTATTCAAGTGCTATGTGCTTACAATACAATTATTAAAAGTGGGGGAAAAAAGTAGGGCTGCACTGATACCGATACTAGTATTGGTATCCGTGCTGATGGAGTATTTGGGCGAATACTAGCCCAAACGCTCCGATACCAGAAATTCTGGCAAGAGGGAGATCTCCCTCTGACCGCAAGTGCCGAGGGAGCATGGATCCGGCTTCCTTTCCAATCAGGAAGCCGGGGGCGGTGGGCTATGACCAGCCTCCCGATTAGCTAGGGAGCTGGCTTTACTTGTTGCTAGTCAGCCTGGCTTCCTGACCAATCAGGAAGCTGGCACCTCATGATGGTCCGGAAGCCAGGCAGCCTCGGCATTTCAGATTCAGCCTGATTAATTCTCCTGCGGGAGGTGTGTTGGAGTGCCATTCAATTCAAAGGCACCCCAAGCGCACCTCCCACCCAGTGGGATCGCCTGCACTGGAATGTACTGTACCCCAATGCCGTGCGTTCTAATGCGATTGCAAAAACGTGTGCATGCAGTTTTATTCTGAAGTAAACTTTATGTTTGCAACACTGCATTTTATTTTAAATTGAGGACGGCATTTGATTTTCTTATATCCGATTAATCGAAAGAATAATCGGTCAACGATTCTGAAAATAATCCCTACCTTTAGCATTTCTGTTTTACTGAAAAATTGGGTTTTATACATTGTGTGGCATCAAAATTGCAACTACTGCTATTTTATTCTCCAGGATCGCAGCTTTCAGAAATTATATCATTTTGTTGGGTTTTCAAGTAAGAGCTGGCTCATAATAGATATCCTGCTGGCTCCTGAATTCTATATTAATTCGTCCACCCCGGTGCTACACTCAACAAACCAATATGACAACAATCACCTTACTGCCCCCTCTGCAGCAAACTTTTACCAGCAATACATATGATTGAGATCCCGGCAAAATAAAAAAAGGTGCATCAAATGTACAATATTAAATTATTAAAAAAACCTCAAACAAAAAAAGGTTGTACTATGCTAGACCTGCAGATTGGCACTGCATTTGATCATTAAATCTATGAACTGGAACACCCATGTCCTTCTACGTTACTGATTCACCCAATTTTACCTCCTAGGCTAAATGTTCCATGCACAATTTTGGCTCCTACATGCATAACTTCACATTATTCCACAATAAACCTCATTGGCATTGTAGTTGCCCAATCAGCCAGTGTGTACTGGTCAGCTTGAACAGAAGACACTGTACAAACAAACCTGAAATTGAAGCCCAACTCCAGGCAAGACACTTCCTCCCCTCTCCAAGCTAGGTAGTCCTCAGTGATGCAGAGAAGAACATCCATGACATCAACGCCACTCTCTGCACCATTAGACGTTGACATGGTGACACCGTACAATCACAGAATGTCTTTGGTTTTGCAAGTTGAGTGACGCTCTGTGTCATTCAACCCGGAACACTGAGGACATCTTGTGGCGAAAATGGAGTACTGCATGTGACAGCTCTGGATAGAACTCCGGCCCTCCAGCTCTACTTTAACTACAAATCCCAACATTGCCTCTGCGAGGCGTGCCTGTAACTATCACATCTTGCAACGCCTTATGGGGCTTGTAGTTCCACAACGGCTGGAGTTCCCACCACTGGTAAAAAAAAATAGGTGAATAGATAACACAATCAGCAGTCCCTCCCCTCATGCTACCAAACTCTGACCTCTCCTTCTTCAATCAAAATCTTGTCATCTTCACCTCTGTAACTAAGCTACCAATTCACTTCCTTATTATCGCTCTCTCCTTGACTATTGCAACAGCCTCCTCATTGTCTACCTCTACACAGGCTCCCTCAGTCTATCATGAATGCTGCTGCTGGACTCATCTATCTTACAAAGCATTCAATGTCTGCAACCACACTCTGCCCATCCCTCCACTGGCTTCCACTCCACCAAGTAATAAAATGCAAAATACTAGCATACAAAGCCATCCACAACTCCGCCCCCAGCTACATCACCAACCTCATCTCAAAATATCACCCAAACCGGCCCCTCTGCTCCTCCCAAACCCCTTCTTTACCTTCTATGCCCACCTCCAGGACTTCTTCAGAGCTTCTCCTATCCTCTGGCTAATAAGCCCCTGTGTGATAGCATTTGGAAGTGACAGGTTCTCTTTATGGAGCCTGCCCTCCAATACAGAAGATGGAGCACAGCATTGTGCTGGATCTCCTGTGCAGCCCGGCTTGTGACAACTGAGACAGGAAGCGCTCTGGGTACAGCGCTGCTGTCTCACTGATCACACAGGGCAGATAGGCTCCCCATCTTGAAATCATTTGCCGGGGGTCCCCGAAAATCCACGGCGTGGGTGGGTGGGAGACAAGACAGGCTGGTTGCTACAAGTGATCTGGGGCGGCAGAACAAGTGGCAGCTCCCCTGATCTACATTTAGCCCTGCTTGCCCACAGCAGAGGTAACTGTAGAGGAACAAAACAACAACACCTGCCCCGTGCCCAGAACGTCATGTCCCGGGTGTTGGGCGATAGAAATGACACCCCCCTGAACCCCAAACAACATTGTCTTATATTGTATATTGCAGCTTAGATGTGGTGGCTGCAACATATTTCTCTGCTCAGGCTTTATTTTCACTTGGTGATCCTCACACTAAACACACTTCCTGTCCTAGGGTGACAACACTCACTCACTGTGGTGATCTCTAGAGTTATCTATGGAGAAGCAGCATCGTCACTCTAAGACAGGACTACAGAACCCCTCCTCCTCTCCATCATAAATATAGAGGGAAAAGGAGCTCTGCAGTCCACAAAAAGAAGACATGGGAACAATACTAACTGATAACAGTCAGCAAAGGCAGAGAGCTCAGGAAGTCATCAGCTCACTGGATTTCTGGCAGGATCAACAGGTTTTATTTCACCTATAGCACAGATAAAACTCTTCTAATGGTGTATAACAGACCAAAAGGGAGCAATAAGTGAAGTTCATTGCTGGGCTTTACATACACTTTAACCCTTTCGCTGCCATCGGTGTAAGGCTTTCACTGGTGTCAGCAGGGACATCATTTTTTTTAAACTTTCTTACAGGGTAATTCTACTTTTTCTATTTTGGTATTACCCCTCCAATCTGGCCCCCTCCCCCTTCCTATACTTAACTGTGAGCGAACGCTCCTTCCCCTCCACCAGTGCGGGTGTACTATCCATGCCCCGTACTGCAGTGTGGGACAGCCCTGCGCTTTGAATTTTGCTTGCAAACGGCGAGCACTCATTGGTCGGGGGACCACGCTGACCAATGAGAGCTTCCCACGTGCCAGCAAAATATGGAGCACAGGGGAAGGAGCGTTTGCCCAAAGGTAAGTATAACAAGAGGGGAGAGGGATTACCAAATTCACTTGGGAAAGTTGAATTACCCTTTAATAGGTTTAAATTCCTTCTGCTTTCTATACACAGTGATTCGTCAGCTGTAAAGCTTCCACAGCCTGCGGATGATACCACCCCACCATGTTTTTTGGGCTCCACTGCCTGGGACGTCTATGGTGGATACTAGAGCACGATCAGCGAACATCTATTTAGTGATCGTCACTGCAGTGACTGAAGCCAGAAGCAACAAGCTTTTCGTCACTTCTGCTTTCAGAGATGTCAATGATTAGCCAGATCTGCGCTTGAGCAGCTTCCGTTGTGTGCAAAGGTGACATTTGGGGACTGATAGACCCCTAACATCCCCTTAAAGAGTTCCACTGTGGTATCACACGGAGGACTTGTCAGCCCCCTCCAGTAAGCAACACATATTGTATCTGTGCGGCCTATACCCAAATGTTGTATACATCTTTTTCCACGTCTTAAAACTCATGTGTACAGCAGATCCCTGGCCACCGCAAGTATCTGGCACTCCCCCGCCCAAAGCGGTGGTTTCTCCCATTGAATTGTATATCCTGTAGTGATGAACCACAGCATGCAGCGGGGAGAGCAGAGACCGCTTTTATTTCTATCTGGGTCCCTGTTGCATGTTTCCCCTCACTGCGCACCTATTCACACTTCAGCGTCTTCAGGTGGATTTGAAGCTATTTGCATGTTTCTCAGGCTTGAGTGTCTTTATTTTAGCCATTGGAAAGTCAGTTAGTAGGAGGAGGAGACGATTGGTAGGCACAAAATCTCTCTGACATCGATGGGGCCAAAACACATGCGAGTATGCCTGACTAGAAAATCGCTCACGTACTTTTTTGAGCAACAAAACTCTGAAGTGTGAATGAGCGCCATTGAAAATAGTGGGATTCTTCATGCTGAGCGCGGTCATGCTTGGAAAAAGGCGCAACAAACTGCTCAGGAGTGCATGGGGGCTTCCTCTCTGGTAAAACCATCACTGGGACTTTAAGGGGTCTATAAATGCGTTCACACAAGATTAAAACTTTCACCCACTATTCACACATTTTTCCTAACAGGATTCAACTGGAAAATGTCTGGTGAAAAAACATTTAACCACCTCCCATTCCGCGGCCGTAACTAAACGGCTGGACGGGGATTCAACTTGAAAATATCTGAGTAATTGGTGAATGTTGAGTGAAAACATTTAACCACCTCCCGTTCAGTGGCCGTACCTAAACGGAACCTTGCAGATGTGGGCGGGCGTTTTGAAACGTCCTTTTCCCGCCCCACTTGTGCGCGGCGCCCACAAGCGGAAAAACTACCTAAAATGTAAACAGCCGGCAATGGACATTTAAATACAAGCGTTCCGACAGCTATAGAGCCGCTGGATTGCTTGTATTTTTTGTGCGGGTGTGCACCACCCCTGCCAGTCCCGGGATCAGCTGTGCCCAGTGCGGGTCGGAAACCGGCACAGTGGCTCTGTCACCAGAGAGCGGTACACGTTCTCCCTCTGATCTTCTCTCCAACTGTCAGAATGCAGGAAGTGACGTATATTATACCACGTCAGCATTCAGCTGATGAAGCAGTCGATCTCGGCTTCATCCGCTTCTCTGGGGGTCCCTAGGTGGCATTAGGGGTCTTGGAGACCTGTCACGTAAACTGGCTATCACATTGGGGACTTCTTAGCCCCCTATGTGATGGCAATAAAGTTGTGTAAAAAAAAAAAAAAAATGTAAAAGTCCCCAGCCCCCACATACACATGCGTCACCTATGTGCAAAAACAGGGATTGCGCCCATTGCGTTGCACGTTACATATCACCGCAAACGTCGCAATGGGAGAAATAATTTTAGGGCCATTATTCACAGATAACACTAAATTGATGAGCGGTAAAAGCTTTTAAAGCGTCGCCTTTTGACCAATTTTGGGTGTGGTCGCTTTCTGCGATTTCGCAGGCACGCGCACTTTTAAAGCTTGACCTGTTTGGTGTCTATTTACCTGAAGTTACCCAGTCTTTTATATTTTACCAAAAATCGGGGTGATAAATGTTTCCCGATGAAACAGTTTCCCTATGAAATAACATTTTATAGGGAAACTGTTTTTTTTGCAAAATTTAGGGTAGTTTTCTTGTACTATAGTAAAAAATAAAACCCCCCAGTGGTGATTAAATACCACCAAAAGAAAGCTCTATCTGTCCCCAAAAAAAGGGTATAAAATGTATTTCAGTACAGCGTTGCATGACGGAATAAATGTCAAAGTACCGCAGCGCTGAATACTGAAAAATGGCCTGGCCAGGCAGGGGGTGTAACACCCCAATCTTCAAGTGGTCAAAGACAAACCCCTGTGTGAGGGTAAAGCTCTCCGGGGCCTCATGAACAGGGACACATGAGGCTGGTGACCGTAATTCTGCATACAGGGACAACCAGCAACAGCGTACAGCAGTGAATGGGTGTAGGCAGAAAGAAGCCTGAAAATGAGGTTCAGCGGCCTCATGCGTCAGTGCGCACAAAGCCTAACAGAGTGACTCAAAGCAGTAAAACTCAACAGGGGCTCTAATCCTTCCCCACTCCATCCAGAACTAGAAAAGAATACCCGTGTCCTTTTTCCTCATCCCTTTTCTTTGCTCACTCTGATTTTTCCTGCTATCAGCATGATCCTTGTCATCAGTTTGTCATGCAGCACCCTTGATTGGCTCCTTGTGCTGCTTCTTCCTCCCCCCAGTGTGAGCTCTGCTGTACAAGGAGGGCAGGAGGCCCGATACCAAGTCAGGTCCAGGTGCTGAAAGTTACAGTCACGGCTCCAGCTGATGAAAGGGTACCGCCCGCTCTTCTCCTTGTCCATTCAGGACACTACCTGCATGGAGTTTGCATGTCTTCGCTGTGCTGTATGAATGGATGTCCTAACACAACCCGAAAGCACCCTGGTAGGTTAATGAGCCGTAGGATGTGCATTCATGTGAGATGGGACCTTAGAGTGTCAGCTCCTAGGGGCAGGTTCTGATGTAAACATACAATATATAAAAGCACTGTGTAAGCAATCAGCACTATATACATAATCACTGAATCTGAGGTAGATTGGCTGTCTGACTGCAAGGTGTATGGGCAAGGTGTAAACCAGTGAAGGTGTCCAAAGAAGCTCTATTGGAGGAAGCCCCCCTCTATATAATCCAGGGGTCCGTGTATGGCCCTGGGCACCCCCTGACTGTGTCTCTGTCACCAGTACACCGCTCCCAGGTTGGCACACACCACGACCAACACCTTAAAGGGTTGTTCCCTTTTCCCAGCGCTCACCTGAGTCCCCGGTAGCCGTCTCCCGGCTCTCTAGTCTCCTCCCACTCACAAAGCCGTCCCCGGTGCCGACAGGAAGAGATGAGGTTCCCTATATTGTCCACCGTTCCGCTTGCGTCTCCCCGAGACTTCACTCCTCAAAGCTCTCGGGCCTAGTGAGCCCCGATTGGCCGCTGTGCCCGAAGACGTCATCGCAGGACTCGTCGTCCGCGCCACGCGATTGGTGGAGAGCCGCTGACCCCGCCTGCGTACTGAGCGGCCGAGGCGTGAGCGCCCCGGCTATTTCCTCGTCCCAAGTCGGCAGCTGATTGGTGGAATGCGGCCGATAGGATTTACTCTATAGTAGAGCGCCTGAGCATGTCCTTATTTGGCTGCTATGCGGATTATCTTCCATGTCCCCAAAATTGGTCTCCGACAAAATGGCCGCCGGACAGCTTGTTGTCTACGGTTGTACACGGGTTGCTGGATAGTGGCAGTTGTCTCTTTCATGAGGAGAGCTGCTACGGAAGCATGCTGCAATGTTGTTCCTTGTTCTATTTAATTCTCATAATCTCTTTAAACCCAACTCCAGTTTTTCTTCCAGGCTGTTCCAGCAGAGCCGTGTGCAATACTCCCCTGCAGTAAACTTTTCTGCCACTTGATGTCCTCCTTCTTCCAGGTTCAATGGCACCCAGCTTCACTCGACCCAGGAGACTGAGGACATACTGGGAGTGCAGAGCAACATGGCTGCCTAACGGGGGACCCAGAAAACCTCGGCGGGGGGCGGACACTATCGCCGATGCCGCCGCCGCTCGATTTAATACAAGGGATCTACTTAGATCGCTTGTATTAAACGAACAGCGGCTCCCACTGCACATTCAGCTCTGCTTGTCAGGAGCAGGGCTGAATGTACAAAAAGAAACTACTCGCCCGGCGCCCGAAACTGCATGTCCTGGGTGTCGGGCGATAGGTATTCGCCCGAAAAAAAGTGCGTCTTATGGAGCGAAAAATACGGTAAGTTATTGTCCATAAAAGGTGTATTGGGGTCCGGGTACTGCCCTGGGGGACAGGAATCAATGGAAAAAAAAAACGTTTTTAAAGGAGCAGTGATTTTAACATCACTTAAAGGGTAAGAATAAAAATGAAAAATTCCTGCAAATATCGTGCCGTGGGGGGGGGGGGGGGGGGGGG
>NW_017307148.1:526519-541608 GCF_000935625.1 Nanorana parkeri
CTGCTGCAGCAAAAATTACATTTATAAAAAAAAAAAAAAATCCTTTTTTTTTTTTTTTTTACCCTTAAAGTGTGCAGTTCCCCCCTCCCAAATATACAGCATGTACTGTATATGATTGTATTATGTCTTTTCAGCTTTAGATGGCGCTGATGTGCAATGTTAGTCTGTATCCTTATGCATGTTTATCCATGATACACAGGAAGTCCTCTCTGTATGCTGTATTATGATGCAATGTTCTCCTAAGCAAGTAAAACTTAATTCAGCATTCCTCAAGATCTCAGTGCTTCATCTAAACACATAACCAACATTTCCTTCCCTTCCTGAAAACAGGAAGTGAGAGGAAATTCCTGGTGGTTGCCAGAACTAGTGTCCCCAGTGGAAGATTCCCCATCTATTCCTGTTCTGGTGACAACCCAAAATTTAGGATTTTTCATTTCAGTGTTAATGATCACCAGGAGAAACAGAGAAGCTGAATCTCCCTAACGGGGACACAGACAGCAATACAAATCTGACAGGTGATCTAATTCTTCTCCACACTGTCCAAAACGAAGAAATACATGTTGGCTTCAGATTCACTTACTGATAAGTATTATGCACTTATACATTGGGATCAACATTTTAAAGCTCCCTGCACTTATATCAAGCAGTGCCGAGCTGGTACCAAAATTCAGCACTTCATAAATTGTTTACTAGATCTCTACATAGAGCCAAGCAACAATGTTGGAAAGACGCCGAGCAGTATCAGTCAGGTTGTTGCCTGACTATGGAAAAATAATACTTGTTCCTGGGACACAGACTATTTCCTCCAAGAAAGACAATAGTAAAAAAAAATGTAGTGGCTGTAAATCCAACCACTGAAATCTCATATAATATCTGAACCCCAAAACAAAAATGTAGTATATTAAAGGAGAACTATGAGGTGAGTGAAAAATCACTCATCCTCATAGTTCGAGCCGATGCGAGACAAAGAAATTGTCACACATCCGCACAATAGATCGGGAAGTGAGCCAACACATACCGTCGCTCGCTCACTTCTCGAGCTATCCCTGCAGAGAGCCGTGACTGTCACTCACGGCTCCCAGCAGGGATCCCCCTCCCCGCTCCGATCCTACCAGCGCTGGCTGGCCGAAAGAGGCGGGGGAGGGGGCGGGTACAGCTGGCTCTGCCTCTAGATAGGCAGAGCTGTAGCTCGCGGTATACTGAGCTTTGGGTCATGGGAGGACGCTAGTTTATGTCCTCCCGCGACCCTTAAGAGAACTATGGGGGAAAACACTTACCCCATAGTTCTCTTTTAAAGCTTAATAGTCCTTAGATGTACTGACTGCATTTGTTTTTTCATTTCCAATATTTTTACCGGATGACCCTGCAAAAAATAACACTTCCTGTCCTAGGGTGACAACACTTATTCCATTATGGAGGGAGCCATGGTTGCCACTGGGCTGTAATACAAATATGTCTGCCTTTGGTAATCTCCATTACATAGGTCATAAAAATTAATGAATTTTAAAGTAGAGTAATTACATGATTAATCGTAATTATTGTAATTAATCATAAATTTGAATTATGCAATGACTGTACTCCTAATTATCATTCTGTATAAAATGATTTCATGTCCTGAACCAATCATGCTATACTGTAAGTCAAGTAAATCATGCACAGTGAGGTTGTAAGCATTTCTCTTAATTATAAAGATAAAACCAAGAATAATCAAGTAAGTTAATATATAATCATTCTGGGTTTATACCTTATATATACAGTTGCAATCAAAATTATTCAATCCCTGTTGCAAATCAGGTTTATTGGCAAAATGTATAGACGTTCAGTTGTTTGCAATTAACAAATCACACAAAATAAATTGAAATAGGTCAACACAACAAATGTTTCAAGTGGTTTCCCCAAATTCAACTGAAAATGCAACTTTTAATGACTTTTGCAGTCTCCACATTATTCAACCTCCTGAATGGAACTGGCTCAGTGATGCTCTGGGGCTGCTTTGCATCTTCGGCACTGGAAACCTGCAGCACTTGCACATGGACAGCAAGATGAATTCATTGAAGTATCAGGAAATCCTAGGAAAAAACATCATGCCGTCTCTGAGGAAGCCGAAGCTTTGGCATCATTGGACCTTCCAACTGGACAGTGATCCCCAGCAAACCTCAAATTCCACCTAGGCTTGGTTGCAGAAGGAGTCCTGGAGTTATCCTCTGGGCCGGATTTACTCTCTTTGCTGCCCCAAGGTCAGGTTCAATGCGCCCTCCTACCCGCCAAACAACCCCCCCATGGAGAATGGCAGACCTGTGGCATATTTGCTTTCTTTTAATACTTTTTTAAATTTGTATTTTTTTTTTACTTTTTATAATTTTTTAAAACTTTTTTAACACTGTTTTATTTTTTTAATTATTATTTCTAATTATCTTTTATTTTTTATAATTTTTTTTTTTTTACTTTTTAGCAATTTTAATTTTTTTTCCCACGTAACTTTATTGCTATCACACAGGAACTAACAATCCCCTGTGTGATAGCATTTGGAGGTGATAGGTTTCCTGCTCTTGTAACGGATCCCCACCGTCTGAGCATGTGCAACCTGCACGTTCCCGCACTGCTCGGGAACACGCCATCCCGCGCATGCGCAGAAGCAGTAACCTGCGAGCACGAATATGCGCCATCCCGCGCATATGCAGAAGCAGTAGTCTACCAGCACGAAAATCCGCCATAGCGGCGCACAGGAAATTACATCACTGGCCCTATATAAACCCAGCAGCAGTACCACCATGTTGCTGGTTTATCGTCAGCTAATCCTTGTTCCAGTTTTGTGATATCTTGCTTGATCCTTGTGACCCGGACTTCCTCGACAAACCTTGAATTCTGCTTGCCTTGACCACGGAACTGTTATTTGACCATTCTTCTGCCTGACCCCTTTTGTACTGGAATTGCCCGCTTGGAACCTGACC
This sequence comes from Nanorana parkeri, assembly GCF_000935625.1. NCBI lineage: Eukaryota > Metazoa > Chordata > Amphibia > Anura > Dicroglossidae > Nanorana > Nanorana parkeri. The sequence continues at coordinate 529,471 of NW_017307148.1, forward strand.
TCGGCACGTCTCATTGGATTACGGCTTGCACGGTGCTCAACACCACTGGCACTCCTGCCTCTTGTTGTCCCGCTGGGCTCTGTTCCCATCCTCAGAGTCTCCCAGGACACAAGGTGCAAGGGAAGCCTCCTCTCACATCCGGTCTCCCAGAAGGTACGTAACAGCTCTTCATCCTGAACTACCTTGCCTTGGCCCCAGGTTCCCCAGAAGAGAGGGGGTGCCTGAAAACCACACCAGGGAGGAAGGCAGACAGCGGGGAGAGGCAGCCAGAGGTGGCGGCGGACCATGGAGGGGGGTGCCGGGGAGGACAGGCGAGCATCGCCGAGATCACCTGTACAAAATGAGCTGCAGCTTCCCCACTCTACATTTATTATTATTATTATACACGATTTATATAGCGCCAACAGTTTGCGCAGCGCTTTACAATATAGGTGTAATGATCCGTGCAAGCTCAGCGAGATGTATAGGATCGCAGCTGCGGAGGTAAGTGGAAATGGTTCAGGTGGAGGGTTCACAGTCACACTTTAGTGCAGTGAGTGAAGTCGGAACCCCTTACACATCATACACCATTTGTTTGTAGGAGTAGTTTAGTGGAGGCGGTGAATCCTCACAACCCTCAATTGTACAGCATTGGGGCCTGTTGGGAATTGTAGTTCACTGCCCTAGTTTACTTCACTAGGGGGCCAAACTTAGGTAACTCTAATGTAAAATAACAAATATGACAGTCCAGAGTATAGGGTAAGGCAGGTTGAGATACTAGAGTTAGTTAGCTTCACTAACCCCAAGCATAAATATCATGTAGGTGCAAACAAGCCTTATGTCCTATGCAGCAGTAGTGTGTAAGCAATATCAATAGGAGAGGAGGCGTGATAATGGAGCTTCCCACATAGGTGTCAGCAACAACACTTCAATTGATTGCAGCATGTGCTAATGGCTACTTACTTCCCTGGGATTCCTGCATCCACGCTGCCAGGAATCCCAGGGAGATAGTTCCAGAGGTCCAATGGTCTGTAGCAGGATTGCCTGTCCCAGTACATGTGCAGTCCCTAAGTAGCTTGCTCGACGTACTACTTTGCTAGAACGTCGAGCAAGTGGTCAGCCTACGTTTATGTAGGCAGAGAGCGGTGGTTGGGGGCGGAGCCAGAGACGAGACCCGACCCCGAGCGTCTCCTAGCAACGGGACGCCGCTGGCCGAGTCCGCCGCGTCATCACGCCGGCTCAGCTGAGGAGAGGAAGGAGGAGTGGAGCGCTGCGGAACGCCCGCCCGTCGCCTGGCAACGAGACGCTATTGGCGGGGCCGTCCCCGCCATGGTCTCAGGCATCGGAGCGGCGTTCGTTCCTGACAATAGGGCAGACATTACAATCACAACACAATTCAAGACAAGATGGTAAGGAGGGCCCTGCCCCTGAGGGCTTAGAGTCTAAAAGGGAGGGGGAAGTGATACATGAGGAGGGAGCTGTTGCTTGCCCGAAGCAGGACTAAATGTAGAAATAAATACCCGCCTGGTGCCTGGAACTGCCTGTCCCGGGCGTCAGGCGATAGGAATTCCACACCCCTGCTGCCCCTCTACTCCCTGCTGCCCGGAGGCCAGGCCTTGGTATCCTTGTGGGAAACCCGGCCCTGGTTATCCCTTTGTATCCAGGTAATACATTTCAGAGTAGATGCCCCCTTTGTCAAGTCTTTTCCCTTTTCTAGGATACAACATTGCCTTTGATTTTCCCATTGCTGACTTACCATGCATTATTCTGCACAGTGTCTCTGTATAGAAGGGACCATCTTAGCAGAGGCAGGGCGGTTCTTCCTCATGTTAGAGCATCCAGCAAGAAAAACACTGAGCAGTACAGTAATGACATAACCAAATCTCACTCCAAATCTCCAAAGACTAACTGAGGTAACCATGCCTTCAGTTATACCCATGGACGTTGACAGACCCTGGCACCTAGGACATACTGTATGCCCCAAGTCCTCTGCTGGGTGCCCAGGGTCTCCTTTGACATATGGAGATGATACTTTGAATGCATTATACAGCTTTGGAACTTGTACAATTTACCAATTTATCAAATCATCTACTATTGTTTGTCATCATAATATGACATTACAGCTTTTAAACCAACTCATTTTTGTTCAGTTATAAAGTTTACCCATTAGGTACCCCTAGGTTATCGGGACCCTAGAAACTCCCCTGGATATACAGGTATGAGGCTGTAGACACAGGAATTCTTAACTTTTTGTACCTGAGAGATGTGAATGTCCAAGTGTTTAAACTTATATCTGTATAAACACTTGGCAAATTGGAAATTGATTTGCTTATTGGATTTTTATGCTACTCTTCCTACATAGCCCAGCATATTCATTCTTGATATTCATGGCACATCGTCCGGGCCATATGTAGATAGCTCTGTCAATAAAATGTAAGGCTGGGCACACACCTTACAACCATCGCAAGACTTTTGTCTTGCGATGGTTGTAAGGTACTTACAAAAACGTACGATCGGCCTATCTTGCATAGGCAGATCGTACTTGCGATGATCGCAAGCCACGCCCCCTGAGGGGCGGGCTTCCGATGACCGCAATGCCGAACGGGCAGTGTGCGCTTGTGCACACCGGCCCGTACGGCTGTTATCGTACGGACATGCCACAAACCCGCCGAACATCGTACGATGCTCGGCAGGTTTTCGAACATGTCCGTAAGTTCAAAGTGGTGCGACCTTACAGTAGTAGAGGTCGCACGGCTTCCACACACCTTACGATAATCGTACGATCGCGGGATTTCCCACGATTATCGTACGATTATGGTAAGGTGTGTGGGGACCTTTAAGCTCAATTGAACTTTCAGTTTCAATTAGCTAAATTCCTTCCAGGTGCTTTGAAAACATATGATGTTCAAAGTCTTTGGCTTGTTCACACTTGCCATGCGTGTAAATGTGTTCCTAAGCATGTGCATTGGTGGGCGGAAAAAAAGTGTGACCCACTTGAAGTGCCATTACGTGTTAATGGTACCCCAAACGCAGCAGAAAAAACACGTCGTTGCCTGTGCACTGACGTGTGACAAACACATGGCCAAAAAGCACGTGACGCTCAGAGCACAAACTGCTGCATGAGGTTTTCGGCCACGTTTGTCCATTGAAATGAATGCCAATGAGCACCAAACACTGCAAAATGTAACATGCGTTTATACGTGCCATAAGTGTGACTGGGACCTGAATGTTTGTTTTATTAGGAAGCAAGCAAAGTAGAAAAGACTGCTGCTTGCCAGCATGCTGTAAGAAGGACCCTTGCTCTTTAAGTTTAATACTGAGTCAGAGTTAGAGCTTGCTAATCAACAAACCATATGCTTTCCACTGATAGTTGGACTCATTTTCTGTGACTGGAAAAGACACAAACATTCTTATCTTTATTGTGTAAACTAATAATCCCATAAATCCACCTTGTAATAAACATGAACAAAGACAGACATGTTTGAAGTGCAGCCTGCATGACAACCCCAGCTTCCTCCATAGTTGCAATAATCAAATGGTGAAATAGCCTGGAAAAAAAGAGAGAAAATAAATGCAACCAGTGGTGGAGGGTTGAGAGAATATCTAACCTCCCTTATATCGTAGTGGACTAGAGGATGCCCGTAATATTTGGACCTCTGTCCAGAGAGTTGGTGTTCAAGTCTGCTGTTTAGATGAGATGTAGAAATTATTTTTTTCAAGCTTTTTTTCTTTACTTCCTGTCAGTAAGTGTTTGTGGGTGAACGCCCTAATTGTACTGTATCTATGGAGGAGAATAATTGTCATCCTAAGTAAAGGAAGGGCATTTGGACTACAGAATACCTTCCCCACTCCTCATCTCCATAAGTGTAGTCCTTGAACTGGGCAGAGCTGCTTGGGACTGAGTGCTGCACAGGATGTTAGAAGCTTACTCCTATTGACTATATATGACCTCCTCCCCCCACTATATGGATTTCTGTCAGGATCGACATATTTTTTCTGTACTTGCAGTGCTTTTAGAGGCAACACAAGGGGAAAAGTGCCTGTATTGTAGAGATGTGCTAAATAGGTTTTATGTACACTTTAAGGGCAAAGCACTTTGGGGTCCATTTATAAACAATTTTTCTCCGTGCAAATGTAAGCCAAAACTAATATTTAGCTGCAATTAATTTTCAAATGTTTTCATGTAATATCACATTATGGCCACTAGATGGAACTAAAGTAACATATGAATCAGTCTTTATTTAGCACCATCCAGTGGCCATCATGCTGTATTACATGAAATCATTTCAATAGTCATTGGATTTGTAGAGAAAAACAACTAAAGAATGTTCATTCTGTGCGGAAATACTGTATACCAAAAGGGACATTCTTTAGTTGTGTTCTTTACAAAGCCACAGCCCTGCAGATAGTTTATAAATATACCCCTTTATCTATTGATCAATGTTTTAACCCAAGATTCATACAACTTTCACCCTAGATAACATTCACTTAAAATGTACAAATCTTAGTGGAAAGTTGTGTGAATTTGGGGTAAAAACATTGATAAACAGACCCTTACGGGTCTAAGCAACCCAGTCCCTGTTACAAATGCCAGAATTGACAGTCAGGTCTTGCTGGGAAAGCATACACCACAGGCTCATAATTGTAGACGCATGGGCATTTACAGCTTGGTGTGACAGGTACTTCATACATGGGGGTGTTGGAGGATTTTATAGTTGGCATTCTGATAAAATATGTAATACCAAGTATGTTCAGCTGTTGTATGTCTTAAATACAGGGAGAAGATCATTCGAACAAACTGCAATATATCTTCTGAGAAAGCATCTTTAAGAATATAACTTAGCAGGTGAATGGGCCAAGATACATAGGAGGGCACATTTAATCATATTTATGCTTATCTCTTCCTGGTGGTCTAGTGGCAAGGATTCAGCGCTCTCACTGATGTGACCCAGGTTTGATTCCCACTTAGGAAAAGCCTCTGTCTGCTCCTCCCAAGACCTCCTGCTCTCCAGCACCCTTGTCGACTACTGCCATGCTCCGCTCCAAGACTTCTCTAGAGTATGTCCCATCCTTTGGAACTCCGTACCCCAACATTTTAACTATCTCCTACTCCATCTGCCTTTAGACTCATCTCTTCATGGAAGCCTATCCCCTATCAATCTAACCTCTGAACTATCACTTTCTCAAACAATTTATCCCCACACAGCTACCACCTCATGTATCATTTGCCCTCCATTTTAGATTGTAAGCTCTCATGTGCAGGGCCCTCCTTACCATCTTGTTTTGATTAGTATTGTAGCTGTATTGTCTTTCTTATACTGTAAAGCAGTGCACAAACTGTTGGCGCGATATAAATCCTGTATAATAATAATATGTAGCGCTCACCCCCGAAGGAGCCGCTGGATGCCCGGTTCATTTCTAGTCTGTCTAGGGCAGGGGTGCCCACAAGGTCGATCGCGATCTACCAGTCGATCGCGTAGCAATCACTGGTAGATCGCCATGTCCTCTCCTCAACATGAAATCATTTCAATAGTCATTGGATTTGTAGAGAAAAACAACTAAAGAATGTTCATTCTGTGCGGAAATACTGTATACCAAAAGGGACATTCTTTAGTTGTGTTCTTTACAAAGCCACAGCCCTGCAGATAGTTTATAAATATACCCCTTTATCTATTGATCAATGTTTTAACCCAAGATTCATACAACTTTCACCCTAGATAACATTCACTTAAAATGTACAAATCTTAGTGGAAAGTTGTGTGAATTTGGGGTAAAAACATTGATAAACAGACCCTTACGGGTCTAAGCAACCCAGTCCCTGTTACAAATGCCAGAATTGACAGTCAGGTCTTGCTGGGAAAGCATACACCACAGGCTCATAATTGTAGACGCATGGGCATTTACAGCTTGGTGTGACAGGTACTTCATACATGGGGGTGTTGGAGGATTTTATAGTTGGCATTCTGATAAAATATGTAATACCAAGTATGTTCAGCTGTTGTATGTCTTAAATACAGGGAGAAGATCATTCGAACAAACTGCAATATATCTTCTGAGAAAGCATCTTTAAGAATATAACTTAGCAGGTGAATGGGCCAAGATACATAGGAGGGCACATTTAATCATATTTATGCTTATCTCTTCCTGGTGGTCTAGTGGCAAGGATTCAGCGCTCTCACTGATGTGACCCAGGTTTGATTCCCACTTAGGAAAAGCCTCTGTCTGCTCCTCCCAAGACCTCCTGCTCTCCAGCACCCTTGTCGACTACTGCCATGCTCCGCTCCAAGACTTCTCTAGAGTATGTCCCATCCTTTGGAACTCCGTACCCCAACATTTTAACTATCTCCTACTCCATCTGCCTTTAGACTCATCTCTTCATGGAAGCCTATCCCCTATCAATCTAACCTCTGAACTATCACTTTCTCAAACAATTTATCCCCACACAGCTACCACCTCATGTATCATTTGCCCTCCATTTTAGATTGTAAGCTCTCATGTGCAGGGCCCTCCTTACCATCTTGTTTTGATTAGTATTGTAGCTGTATTGTCTTTCTTATACTGTAAAGCAGTGCACAAACTGTTGGCGCGATATAAATCCTGTATAATAATAATATGTAGCGCTCACCCCCGAAGGAGCCGCTGGATGCCCGGTTCATTTCTAGTCTGTCTAGGGCAGGGGTGCCCACAAGGTCGATCGCGATCTACCAGTCGATCGCGTAGCAATCACTGGTAGATCGCCATGTCCTCTCCTCCCGCCGCTTCTCTGGATCCCCGCTGCTCTCCCCAGCGGGGATCCGAGAAGAAGTGAAGGAACCGGCGGCGGGGGAGGGCGGAGGACGGAGCCGCTGTCACTAACTAATGCAGAGCAGTGAGGAGAGAGAGAGACGCTCGGCCAGGATCTGACAGCCGGCGCCTCTCTCTCCCCTCACTGCTCGTCCGTTCTGTCACTGCGGCTCCGCCCCCCCGCGGCTGAAGTGCTCTTTCACTGCTCGTCGTATCCCCCGCTGCCTCTGCCCGGGAGAGCAGGGGGATCCAGAGAAGTTGCAGCCCCCCTGTGCGTGGACGAGCGGCAGAGGATCGGTACATGTCACTAGTATGTACCAATCCTCTGTGTAGGACAAACACTGGAGCGATCGGCTGATCACTCCAGTGTTTGTAAATAACTGGGGACACATAGTACTATGTGTCCCCAGTTATAAATGAATGAACAGGAGGTGATTTACATCACCTCCTGTTCATTCATAAGTTTCTCAATGGGGAGAAGCACTCTGTACAGAGGCTCCTCCCCATTCAGAAACAGCTTGATAGTAAAATATTTTCTTAATGAATGGGAAGCCTCTGTGCTTTCCATTCATTTAGAATAGAGGCTGCAGAAAAAGAGATTGAGGACTTTGTGTCCTCAATTTCTTTTTCTATTTTAAAAGGGAAATATCAGGGGGCTTTTTAGACCCCTAATATTTCCCCGAAGCCCCCCCAAGAGAAAAAAAAAAAAAATTATGAAAATTTAAAATAAATAAAAATAAATAATGAAAATAAAATAAAAAATAGTAAAAAATAAATTAAAAAAACTTTGTTTTTTTTCCTTGCCTCAGGCGCAAAAGGAGCTGGCTACGGCTATGCTCCCGTGGTGCTCGTGCGGCTGGCGGCTGAATGTGTCAGACGCTGCAGATGGAAAGGTGCAGGACACCCCATGTGCAACGTCGGCCACACGAGCACCACGGAAGGACAGGACGCCGGGACCTGTAATGTACTGGAATGCACTGGAATGTAAGCAGGCCGACTCCCTGCGTTCCGGTGCAGGAGGGGGTGTGGAGCTGTATTGAAGTCAATGGCATCGCCCAGAGTGCGATCGCCCGCACTCGGAACGCAGGCACACGGTCCAGTGCGATCTGCAAAAATAGTGCTCGCAGCATTTTTGCGGATCGCACTGCACTGGAACACAGGCACTAATGCAGGCGATCGCACTGTGGGCGAGGGGCCTGCCTGCGCAGCCCACGCCCCCTCCCGCCCCTGAATGCAGGTGTTTTTTCGTTGGTAGATCTCAATGAGCTCGTCATTTGAAAAGTAGATCTCCAGACGAAAAATAGTGGGCGCCCCTGGTCTAGGGGATGATCTTCAGCTGCCCACCCATTAGCACTAACCGCCCTTCTTTTGGTGCCCATAAACTGATGTCCACTCCAGTAGTAAAATGCTAAGTAACGGTTTATTGAACATCTTCACTGGGGAGAGCGGGTATAGGGGTTCTCTGTGTCCAGGGTGACCAACAGAAGCTCCAGACTCACCAGACCTTGTAGATATATCAGTGTAGATCCACCTGGGAGACAGCGGACAGCGACTGATGTAACAGACAGGCAGGATGGATACAGATCCTCAAGCGGGAAAGACACCGACCATGCTCCTGAAATCCTCTTAGTTCCAGGGTACTTCAAGCCTGCATTGGTCCCGGTTCTCTTCCTCTATCAGCATCACAGGCCTCCTCCATGTTGGAGGCCCCAGTGTAACCTTTCCCTCACACCAGCCTCTGCCCACCCCCAGGCCTCAGGCTTAGCCTGGGGGGCAGGCTGAACAGCACCCAGCCCTATTCCATGACTGGTCCCGGCTAGTCTAAGCACATGGCAAATCCCACCAGTATATGTACCCTATCCCAGCATGCACCACTGGCTGAGAGAAGCCCAGTGATTGGCTGATGTACTGTACATACACTACAGTGCCTCTCATTGGCTGTCCCACAATATGACTGTCACTGTCAGAAAGCCAGAGCCAGAGTTGAGTGTCGCCGTCTGCGCATGCGCCTGTTGCGGACCATCGAGCCGTAATAGGAGCAGCGTGTTTGCGTGGACGTGCGCGCGTACGTGCGCGCACAGGCACGTGCCGACGTGTCATTTGAACAATTGGCACCAACTGGGCTATAAAAGCTGTGTTCAGCTATCCTCCTATGCTGTCAGATCGTTTGTGTTCTGTGTTCCTGTAAATTCTGTATCCTGATTTCCCGTTACTGACCCGGCTTGGACTACCCTCTGTTGTTGCTTGCTCCCTGAAGACCCCGGCTTGCTTTTGACCTTGGTTCTGCCTCACCCCTTGTACTACGTTGCTAGCTCGTTGATGACCTCGGCCTGCTTGTAACCAATCCAGGTGCTCCGGGACCGGAGCTGTGAGAGAGGCCGCCCTCGTCAACTCAGACTCCCCTAAGGTACGTGACAGTCACACTCCGCCCAGGGGGGTACAGTCAATGCTAGACACCTGGAACTAACCAGGTAATTGCCATTATAAATCCAGCCAGGCTGACTACAGCCCTGGCTATCACTAAATGTCTAGTAACCACATCACAGAAGGTGATGGGGGCTACAAATACAAGCTTAACCCCTTCAGGACCAGAGATCATTTAAGCCTGTATGACCAGACCAAATTTAGCACCATCAGAATGTGTTGTTAACTTGTCAACGACGCTATGCCTAATACTTCCCAAGATACTTTATTTCTTAAGACTTTCAATGACTTTCTATTCTCTACTCATGTTTTGGACAAATGGACAAAAAGGTGAAAAAAAGTTAATTTACACAATTTTCAACTAAACATTTTTCTAAATTTTTCGCAATAGTAATTTGTTTTTCAACTCTGTATCTCTTTTTCTGTGCACAGTAAGTGCACAGAGAGAGGTACAGTGTTTGCAATCGACATGCTAGAGAAGTTTGTTTGTAGACAAATTTTCAGTGATTGGCTGATCACAGGAGCAGGAAACTCACTGATTGGTCCTTGTTTACGGCTGCAGTAACGATTAGCGTTCTCACAGCACCAGATTCAGTGCATGAAAATGTTAAAGTATATGTGAAATCAGTACAAGTAAAGCACATTGTGATAATTTTGTACCTTTTTCTAAAAATGTGTTCACTTGTCATGTGACTACACAGCTTTCTTTCAGGTCCTACATCTTGGGGAGGAGAGGAGTGACACTTTAGGAAGTGGGCGAGCAGTTGGTAACGTCACACACAGATAGGTAAGAAAGTCTGGGCAGGGGGAGTGATCATAAAACTGACTGTGTGAGATCCTGTAATCAGGGCTGGATTAACATAGGGGCTACTGGAACGGCAGCTCCAGGCCCACCACTAAAAATAAGCCAGGTATGCCTGATGCAATCCGGGCTGGCTAGCTGAACACAATCAGGCAGAGGTGCCTACAGGCTCTCTAATCAGGCATATTAGGCAGCCACTTGCTGGGACCTCGCAGGGCTCCAGCGAATAGGCAAGCAGTAGCCTAGTTAGAGAACCATCTCTGCTGCTTCCCGTCTAAACCAACTGTCAGCACCAGGCCCATGATGCTCTTAATCTGGCCCTGCCTGTAATTCCCAGCAGTGATCACAGAGAAGCAAACTGACCAGCAGGGATCTACCTCCATGCTTGGAGTGTTCAGTAAGAATTACATTTTTAGTGGTGGAGTTCAGCTTTAAAGGCTAAGTTTGTTTTAATTCCACGTTTCAGGCTGACAGATTTTGAATTCGGGGCGGCATTTTTTAATTTGACACAGTTGTGTGTGGCTCCGCCATACAGCCGTGTCATCCTTTTACAGGATCTGTCAATGGAGAAGCTTCAAGCACCATCAGCCACTGCGGCAGAGGGACTTGTACTCAGGGCCGGATTTACTCTCTCTGCTGCCCCAAGGCCAGGTTCCTCCATGCGCCCCCCTCCCTGCCAAACCCCTCCCCCCAATGGAGAATGGCAACCAGGTGGCAGGGGCGGCAGGGTTTTTATTTTTTTTAACTTTTGTTATTTTTTTCCATTTTTTTTTTTTTTACTTTTTTTCCATTTTTATTTATCTTATCATCTTTTACTTTTTTATATACATTTTTTTATTTCATTATGTTTTACTTTATCACTTTTAAATTTTTTAAATTAAACTATTTCTTATTTTTAACCTATTTTTAAAATGTTTATTTATTAAAATGTTTACTTTTTTATACATTTTACATTTTTTATCTATTTTATTATCTTTTACTTTTACATTTCTTTATGTTATTATGTTATCTTTAGCACTTTTTTTAAATTTAAATTTCTTATTATTTTGTACTTATTTTTATATTCAGCCATTGGCGTGTTCTGGAGGCGGGCGCACAACGTCATATGACACCGCACGTGTTGGGCGCCGCCATCTTGGTGTATATCTAGGTATACACCAAGATGGTGGGGCCAATATCGGCATGTGAGGTCACCTGACGCCACGCATGCATGGCGTCATGTAACGTAACCTCCAAGATGGTGGTACGCATTCACAGAACACGCCGGTGGCCAACATGGCCGCCGCACATTCTCAAACAAATTATTATACGCCTGAATATATTTTTCGTATATTCGGACATATAGTAATTCATTAATTTTACATGTAGTCTGGGTTTTGTGTTCTGTTTTCTATTTTTACTTTTCTAGATGCACTTACTTGAAAAAAGGGTGTCACCATGACAACCTGACACTTTATTTTTATAGACTCTATTGTAGTCTGACATTTATTGTTTGCCTTCTGTTGTTTTATTTGATAAGAATACTTATATTGTGCCGACAAGTTTAATACCTTTGAATAAAAGTTTTATTTTTATCATACTTTTTAATATGTTTCTTTGCGGCTTAACAAAATAAGAGTCTTTAATTGGTGCGGATATTGGGGGAAATGGGTGTGGTTACGGGGGTGTGGCCACTGAGGTGTGTGGTCACTGAGGGGCGCTGTAAAGCTTTCTCGCACAGGGCGCCTAAAGGCCTAAGGCCGGCCCTGGGGATGAACCTGCAGGCATATTACAAGTGATCTCGAATGGCATCGCTGAGATCACTTGTACAAAACGAGCAGCGCCTTTCCCTCTACATTTAGCCCTGCTTGCCTAAAGCAGGGCTACATGTAGACAAAAACTACCCACCTGGCAGCTGTGCTGCCCCTCCAATCCCTGCTGCCGCTCGGTGGCCTTGTGGGAAATCCGGCCTTGCTTGTACTTATGAACGGAGTGCAAGAGCTGTGATACCACCGCTCTTGCACTCCAATGTCTGCACAAAGAGGGCTTTGCATGCATGATCCACTGATTGCGTTTGCAATGCTTTAATGGCTACAATGCAAAAAATAATAAAGGCACATTTATGCTTTTATATATGTGTGTGCATTTTTTTTGGGGGGGGGGGGGGGGGG
>NW_017307148.1:541656-556459 GCF_000935625.1 Nanorana parkeri
GGGGGTGAAAGGTGGACTTTGCCATTAAGCAAATCATTTTGTTAGCTGGAGATCCTGTCAGTAACATAATTTTATCATGCAGGCTGACAATGCTAATCCACTGCTGTGCAATTAGCAAATTTTAGCCATTTTAGTTTTTTAGGGATGGGTAGTTGGGGGTGTTTGTAAAATCACAAACTGACGACCTGTTTTTACCGCCCCTTTGCCACCCGTATAAACCAGACCTTACTGAGATGCTTTGTACTACACTAGGCAAAACAACCAGTGCAGGTTTTTGTTTTTTGTTTTTTTTTCACATGCTGATCTATAAGCAGTGGGTTGAGGAGCCGCTTTAGTCCAATGAGATGTTGTTCTATCACCCATTTACAACTGCCCTTAATATGAAGAACTGCACCACCCGCTCTCACATAAGGAAAAGGTGAATTCATTTTATCTATGTGCCAGTAGATGGCGCTGCTGAATTCCCAACTTGTTCTGATTTGACTGTAACACCAACGCTTCTCAACTGTTTTTTTAGTCATGGCAGCTTTTAAAGGTATGAAAAATCTGGAAGCACCCGAGTATAAAATGTAAAAACATAAAAACATGTAAAAATGTTAAAAACAATGCATGCCCCCCTTCACATCAGAAGACCCACCTTCACATAAGAAGCCCTTCCTACACATCAGAGTCCCCCCTTCACATCAGAAGCCCCTCCTTCACATCAGAGTCCCCCCACTTTAGCAAAAATTTGAAGGCACTCCTGGCAAAGGCAGAAGGCACCCCAGAGAGCCATGACTGCCTGGTTGGCAAAAGCTGCTCTACACCAAAGGCGCTTAGCTCCTGTCCTGAGTACCCCTAATAATGCCTTTTTTTTTAGTTCTTTTAGGGCTCATTCACACACTGTGCAGCAATCCGCACATTTTCAAAATGAATGGGCTGTCAAAGCACCTCAACGGTTGGAAAAATAGGTTTAGTACAAACCATATGTATCTGTGCCTTGCAGCGCACTGTAGGTGACTGTTAGGGTGCAATTTACTTGCAATTAAAGGAGAACTATGAGGTGAATGAATTACACTCATCCCCATAGTTAGAGCCGATTGATCGGGAAGTGAGTGATCACATACTGCCAATCAGCTCACTCCCCCATCATCTCCCTGCAGAGAGCGGTGACTATCAGTCACCGCTCCCCGCAAGGATTCCCCCCTACCCTCTCCGATCCTCCAGCACTGCCTAGAGGGACAGGTGGGGGCGGGCACAACCGGCTCTGCCTTTAGATAGACAGAGCCCGCTGTCAATCAGCTAGCTGGGTGGATCTCGAGAGTATTGTCGGGATCTGTCCCAGCTGCGGCGCTCTCAGCATATAGCGGGCAATAGCTCGCTTTATGCTGAGTTTTGGGTCATGGAGGACACAGTATATGTCATAGAAGGGGCACCCAGATCCCCCCACCCCCATGAATGAGTAAGGGGTAGTTTTACCCCTACTCATTCACCAAATGCGCAGTAAGATAGTAAACAAACACATTGTCAATCACGTCGTCCAGCAAATTAGATCCTCATCATTCTCAATGCTTGCCACTCTTGATGAAATAAAAAATCCCAGCTGTCGACCACCACGTCTGCACCCAATGAACGATGGCCGCAAGTGGCAGCTCTGCTCTGTAAAGTAAACAAAGGGTCAGATCAATTCCCACTGTCACTTGCAGCCAGCCACTTGCAGCCAAATACTATATATATTACATGGGGAAAAAATAGCTGTAGGTGTTGCCTGTATGTATTCTGATCATAGGGGAAATAAATGCATATTTAAAGTGATATTAAAGTTGATATGTTTTTAAGCTATTTCAAATTCTGATGAAATCACTTACAATGAATGCTGCTCCTTGATGTTTGAAAGTTTTAGTTTCCTGCAGAATCAGCTGGTCCCCTGAGCACTGGTCCTGACTTCCTGCTTTAGGGTGGCCCCTTTCCTTTGCAGGGTTCTATGGCATCAACTTTGTGTGTGCTGGTAGGCTGTGTGTGTCTCCACAAACATACCGGCACAACAAGGCAACCACTCACCTGCTCCCCTATCCTCCCTTCTCTCTTCTCCAAGCTATTTGTAAGAGACTTACCTGCAGATGGACTCCTGCTCAAAAACGTGCACGCACACAAGTAAGCAATCCATTGCCCAAAGTTCCTGGAAAACGTGCTTTAGCACGTGAACGCACACGTACTGGAAAGTTTATGCGCAATAGTGCACGTACGTGAGCGCGTAGAAACGTGCTCATTTGCGTACAGGTGCACGCTCATTATCCTATTTAAACAGACATGAAGCCATGACCAAGTTGCTGAGTGGTCTTCAGCTTGTCCCTGTGTGCCCTGTACTCTGTTCTTGAATCCTGACGTCCTGTGTATGAACCCGGCTTGTGACCATTTGACTTCGCCTCCTCCTCCTGATTCCTCCTCTGCTCTCTGATCTCCTGTGTATGACCCTGGCTTACGTTTCCTGACCCTGCTCCTGATCTGTGATTCGGCACCTCAAGATTTGGTTCCCTTTGTATGACCTCGGCCTGAACCTGACTTCCCTCTTGGTCTGCCACTTGGTGGATCGCTCCATCAGCATCCTGAGCAATGACATCCTGCCAGTTCTTCCTTGGCCTCATACCCGTTGCCTGCTCTGGTTTCAAGAGGTCCCGGTGTCATCTCGGTCCTGCCGATTCACCAGCTGGTCCAACGCACTCAAGCGGTTCCTCAAGAACCGGCCAGCCACCAGTACCGGCACCTGTGCTCAGCTCTGTCCTTACATCCCCTATTACTACTTCCAGAAGTGTGGGACAAGAGGTGCACAGGCAGTCCCTTTCTCAGCTGAGTCTCCGGTCAGGTACGTGATACTAGTATATGCACAGCTGCTGCAGACTGCTCTGTCCCTTGTGATACTGGACAGGAAGTTCAGGAAAGCTGTGCTTGGGCAAAAATCAAAAGAAATGCTTTGCTGGGTAATCTTTATTTGTTTGATCTGGATTAGATGTTGAAAAAAAAGTTTGAGAGTTTAATACTACTTTAAACACTACACAGGGAAAGGCCACCACTTGTCCTTTGTCATCTCTCTTTTTACATGGAGAGACAGCCTCCTAAAAGATGGAGGAGGAAAAGGGAGGTTACAGAGATCTGTATATGATTGTACATTATCGGCAGCTACATTCTCCCTATATATATTGATCACTTAAGGACCTAGGTATAGCCCAGTTTGTATATACTGATCATGCAAATTAGCTGTGTCCGACCTGTTCCCCGCCTGTACCAGCTCCCACAGGCAGAATCACCTCAAGGTGCAACCTAGCAGAGATTCTGCTTCCTCATTCACAAAAAAAAATTAATAGTAAAAAAAAAACACCCACACCTTAAAAAGGTGCTTTCCTGAAAATAAAATATCTCCTTATGTAAATCCAACATCAGCTACATCATCCAGCAATGTAGATCTAGGTCACTCGATACTGACACCCGTCCGCCATTCTTCTCCCACCACTACTCTCAACACAAATTAGAGATCTCCATCACTGCTGCAATGTCAACACAGTGCTCCAGCTCCTGACAATAAGCGAAGAGAATTTTTGTACAAGTCATTCTGAATTGAGAAAGCTGGTCGGATGATCAGTGAACGTCGTCAAGAAGAATACAGCAAGTCCAGTTGCATTCATTTATTTTTTACAGATTTAATTACATAGTGTCAAATTTAGGAAACATTACATAACCATATCTAATGCACATGAGTATTTGTTTCTGTGTGTGTGTGTGTGGGGGGGAGGGGGGACAGTAGACCAGAAAAAAGATCAGCATCTCACCAACATAATGGCTGCCCCCAAAACTTCCATAGCCACCCAGCAAAAGGGTACAGTTACCCCTGTGAAAATAGAGCCCTGCTGCTCCCATTGTACACCCTCACTATGCCAGTACAATTCCCATGCTGAAACGTTTGTCCGACGTGTTCCCCGCATGTACCAGCTCCCACAGGCAGAATCACCTCAAGGTGCAACTAGCAGAGATTCTGCTTCCTCATTTACAAAAAAATGTAAATAGTAAATAAAAACACCCACACCTTAAAAAGGTGCTTTCCTGAAAATAAAATATCTCCTTATGTAAATCCAACATCAGCTACATCATCCAGCAATGTAGATCTAGGTCACTCGATACTGACACCCGTCCGCCATTCTTCTCCCGCCGCTACTCTCAACACAAATTACAGATCTCCATCACTGCTGCAATGTCAACACAGTGCTGGGGATCACAGGTGATGTCATTGTCTAAAAATGGTCATGACCCACCTTCTACCTGTCCTCCAGCTCCTGACAATGAGCGAAGTTGCGGTGTTGTGGTGTTGAGGCAGTTTTATGAATGGTGCAGGATCGGAAGTGAGTAATTAAGCATGGAGTGACCGTCTAGTCTTGGTAGCACAGTTGCAGGAATGGGGCAGGAGTGGAGGTGAGTAAGTGAGCATGGAGTTGCAGTGTTGTGGTGGTACGACAGTTGCGGGAATGATGCAGAAGTGGAGGTGAGTAAGTGAACAAGGATTTGCAGTGTTGTGGTGGTAGGACAGTTGCAGGAATGGTACAGGAGCGGAGGTGAGTACGTGAGCATGGAGTTGCAGTGTTGTGGTGGTGGGACAGTTACAGGAATGGTACAGGAGTGGAGGGGAGTAAGTGAGCATGGAGTTGCAGTGTTGTGGTGGTACGACAGTTGCCCTAATGGTACAGGAGCGGAGGTGAGTATGTGAGCATGGAGTTGCAGTGTTGTGGTGGTACGACAGTTGCAGGAATGGTACAGGAGCGGAGGTGAGTACATGAGCATGTATTTGCAGTGTTGTGGTGGTGGGACAGTTACAGGAATGGTACAGGAGTGGAGGTTGGTAAGTGAGCATGGAGTTGCAGTGTTGTGGTGGTGGTGGTGGTACGACAGTTGCAGGAATGGTACAGGAGCGGAGGTGAGTACATGAGCATGTATTTGCAGTGTTGTGGTGGTGGGACAGTTACAGGAATGGTACAGGAGTGGAGGTGAGTAAGTGAGCATGGAGTTGCAGTGTTGGGGTGGTAGGACAGTTACAGGAATGGTACAGGAGTGGAGGTGAGTAAGTGAGCATGGAGTTGCAGTGTTGTGGTGGTAGCACAGTTGCGGGAATGGTGCAGAGTGGAGGTGAGTAAGTGAGCATGGAGTTGCAGTGTTGGGGTGGTAGGACAGTTACAGGAATGGTACAGGAGTGGGGGTTAGTAAGTGAGCATGGAGTTGCAGTGTTGTGGTGGTAGCACAGTTGCGGGAATGGTACAGGAGTGGAGGTTAGTAAGTGAGCATGGAGTTGCAGTGTTGTGGTGGTAGCACAGTTGTGGGAATGGTGCAGAGTGGAGGTGAGTAAGTGAGCATGGAGTTGCAGTGTTAAGTGAGCATGGAGTTGCAGTGTTGTGGTGGTAGCACAGTTGCGGGAATGGTACAGGAGTGGAGGTTAGTAAGTGAGCATGGAGTCGCAGTGTTGTGGTGGTAGCACAGTTGTGGGAATGGTGCAGAGTGGAGGTGAGTAAGTGAGCATGGAGTTACAGTGTTGTGGTGGTAGCACTGTTACAAGAATGGTACAGGAGCAGAGGTGAGTAAGTGAGCATGGAGTTACAGTGTTGTGGTGGTAGCACAGTTGCGGGAATGGTACAGGAACGGAGGTGAGTAAATGAGCATGGAATTACAGTGTTTTGGTGGTAGGACAGTTGCAAGAATGGTGCAGGAGCGAAGAGATTGTTGAGACATGTGAGAGAGGAAGGAGCACCTTTTTCTTTTAGGTCTAATCATGGGTTTTGGATGTGCAATAACTACTGAAGGTTAAATCTCCCAGTGGCAAAATAAAAATTCTGCTTTAGACATTATGCCCTGAGGGAAAAACTAAATCTGCGGTCAAAATAAAACTCAGGCATTGTATTATTAAACAGACAATTTTAATTAAAATCCCCCCATAAGATTATATGTGCATTTAATGTATTTAGACATTTTATTACCATGTAAATGCCTCCCTTGAGTACACATCCAAAAGCCTGAGACCGCTCCAGGGTGCCGCCATCTTGGATGTGATATCAGCAGCCCGAGCAGACTAAGTGCTGTCACTCAAGTGATACTCTGTAGCAGGGGTAGGCAAAGCCCGGCCCTGCAGCTGTGGTGAAACTGCAAATCCCATCATGCATCTTCCTCTGGGAGTCATGCCTGTGGTTGTCAGAGTCTTGCAATACCTACTGGGATTTGTAGTTGCACCACAGCTGGAGGGTCAGAGTTTTCCTACCCCTGATTTATAGTATCCCCCTTCACTCCTCCTCTGACAGCTACATAAAAGGTTACATAGAGAGGTTAGGGGAGGGCAGAGGATCTGGACCAGTGTAAAGTTTTTCCCCCAGATGAGGAGAAGTCTTTGACATGCAAGGACGAAGGGGGCTGTGTTGGGAAATTGACTAGTCAAATGTTCTAGCAAGTTCAGAGGTACATTGCAAGCAAATAAAAATCATGGAAGAAAAAAACACTGCAAGTAAACATTTAAATTAGGGATGCACCGATACCGATACTAGTATCGATATCGGTGCTGATGCCAAGTATTTGGGCGATTACTTGTACTCGCCCAAATGCCCCCGATGCCTTGCCCGATACTTCAGCTTCCGGTATCAGGAAGTCGTGCAACGAGTCATTACACGTTGCCCGGCTTCCTGATTGGCCAGGAAGCCGGCTCCATGCTCCCCACGAGGTGATGAGGGAGCATGGAGTGGGCTTCCCGGCCAATCATCCCGGCCAATCTGTGTCTGTTACACCCTGGATGTCTAGGACCCCTACACCCTATACCCTCATTACCCAGTGTGAAGATGTTAATAAAAGTTATTCAGCATTATACTACTGGATATCAGCTTTGTGGGCACTAGTAGATTGCGGTCAAATGCTATTGGGGCAGCTGAAGACCAAAACCCCTAGACAACTAGTGATGACCCGGGTTATTCTGGCGGCTCCTTCAGGGGGGAAGGCTCCCCCCAATGCTACGTATGTTAGTGGTAACACTTGCTACAGGGATACCTCTAAAATCCTCCCTTTTAGACATCCAAAAGCCCTGAAACTGCTGCTGGGCGCCACCAGCTTGGATGTTATGTCAGCAGTACCAGCAGACCCAGAGCTTTCACTCAAGTGACATGCTATAGCAGAATCTCTAAACAAGGGTGCTGTGGCACTCTGGGGGTGCCTTCTGGCTTTGTCAGGGGGGCCTTCACATTTTTTTTTAAATGGGACAATGTGAAGGGCACTTTTGATCTGAAGGGGGAAGGGGTCTGATGTATAGGGGATACTTTGATGTGAAGTGAAACTCCACATTGTTTTTGGTTTTGCTTTTATTGCATGGGGTCCCCTCTTAGAATCAATACCAGACCCCTGTCTAGGATAAGGCTTTGGTGTTGAATACAAGGAGAAAACCACACATCTTTTTTTTTTACATTTACCTTTTTTTACATTTACACAGCAAGTTGAAAGACACATGTAGTCCATAGTGACTGTTACCACTGATGTACATAGCAGTAGCAGAGCCTTCTGATAACCATTACATGGGGAGCCCACTGAGGTGCAGAGAGGAAACTGCCTAATAAGCAGGAGACTGGATATCCCTTCACTGCCTGATCCCTGCACCAATGGCCAAAAGCGGCTGTATCAGTGTCACGTGCCTGGTAGAGACCGAGTTAATGAGGGAACCTCTCTTGCACCTCTTATCTAACACCCCTGGAAGTGGTGACAGGGAGTGTATGGATGCAGAGTGGTACAAGTGCCGGAGTTGCAGGCCATACTGGATCTGAGTGAAGCCATTCTGTAAGTAGGACAGATGACTGTAGTTTGCGGTGCCGGGACTTGACACTGGAACACCAGGGTACCAGAGCAGGAGACAGGAATGTAGCCAGAACACAAGCCCAAGATTCTAAAAGCTGGGCAGTGGGGTACCGGATACGGACAGAAGAAGAGGCGGGGGGCACAAGAAAAGGCCAGTAACAGCCAGCCTTTAATGACCTCTTGTTTGTCAGAGAAGTACAAATGTATGGGTCTAAAAGGATCACTTGGATCTTGCCCCTAAAAGACAAGTTCACTATCAAAACTTAAAGCAATCCTTTGCTTTGGCCAATCAGAACAAAGCAGCAACATATACTTAACTTCCTCACCACTGGGTTGAGCTGCGGTAAAGTAAAGCCCCATATAATGTTGGAGTCCCCGGAGGCATAGCTTACAAAGAGCTTTAAATGTCCCATCTGACAGCACTAATTGGCCGATCACTATCAAATGGAGTACATTGCATGCTTCTCCATACCTGGAAATACCAGGTATAGCCTTTGGCTTCTAGCACATGTACAATATATGCTGTGGGGGGACACTGTCATATTGCCCATGCATGGCAAAGTGACAGTTATTCTGCAAAGTACCTATCACTTTGCACACCCAGTAATACTCACCTTACCTGTGCTTCCTTTATTTTCTGCAGCTGGAGAGAATACCTAAAAGTCGATAAGCTCATGCATAGTCACGTGGTATCCACCGATAGCCTGGGACAGCCAATTTCAGCACTGGCTGCGGTGGGGGAAGTAGAAACGAGGGAGCCCGAGCAAGGTGAGCGGGTTGGTGCAGGAGGGCCTTTGCAGTGACACGGTTACCTTTACACATTGTATTTGTTGTCCTAGAATTTCATTGCCATCATTATAATTCAGAATAATTAATATCCTCATGGTAACACCCTAAGATCTTGCAATGGCTTTAAAGGAGGAGCATTTCATAAAATTCTCATTTGCAAAGCTGCTATCTTTAGAAGTTGTCACACTTGTCCAGAGCTGCAACTATTGGCAGGTAACTAATAGATAAACACTATAGCAATATACAGTATATGTCTAGATTAAATGTGATAGTGTGTGTATGTTTATGGGGGCAGCCATATTTTTCATTACATACGAAGGATCTACTTCATAGCTGACAGTTCTGCTTTCTCGGCACTTTCTCGCAGTGCAAATGGGTCATGTCTGACTGATTTGAAAATAATAGGGTCTCTATAAAACTAACTGAGCTTCTCTCAGCAATATAAACCTGTGTTAAACTAGCGTTAAATCAGCAATGGCAGTATGTACTTCTCTCAACAGCACAGGTTATCTGTATTAAATAGTTAAGGATGTAGGATGTACCGTGGATATCATTTTGACAACTGAAGTCCCCATCTATGTATTGGAGCTGCTGTTGGCAACTTTTTACAGGTACTACTATAGCATTGTGTGTTAAAACATAAAGCATGTACAGTACATTGCCTTTAGCTTTAACTGTCAAGAGCAACTGATGTATCCATTTGTTGAATTACTTTTTACACAGGTGTTATTGAAGCATACCTAGCAGACAAAAAAAATAGTTTTGCTTTAATAAAAGCCTTTTCTATTAAAAGTTAAACGCCGCTCAGCTTAAAAAGTAATGTTTCGGTTGGGTTGCCCCTATGCACAGAAAGGGTCTAATGCTTGTTTAGTCTGGGTGGAGTGTAAAGCAGAGGAATATTTACGTTACCTTCCCCAGTACTGGGATGGATGACCAGTCCCCATATCCACTCCCCTTTACTGGTCTTGAAGCAGCCCCTTTATCAAGTACAATGCAGGAGCAATGGTTCAGCATTCTTCATGGGGATGTCAAGGGCCTGCCAACATTCTGGAGCCAGCTGCCGGGTTTTATACCCTTTATGGGAATTTATTTTTATTTATTTTCTTTGGGGGGGATTTTGCTTTTATTTTGCTTAAAGGGTATTTCCACTTACTCACCAAATGTAAGAAAATTAAATTATTCCCACAAATGTGCCCTCTCTCCCCACCTCCGTTGGTCATACCTTTGGGGGAACAGCCAATTTCCTCTACAGTAGCTGGTGTACGGTCCACACACTGCACACCTCACTGCAACCCTGCACTAAACATTTCCCATAACACTTGCAAGTGGTGAGCACTGTTTAGTCAGCACAGTTTCCTGACCATGCTGACCAATAAGAAGCGTTTTTTAAGGGAAAGACAAGCCTGGGTTTCCTGACCACTGAGAAGCGCTTTTTAAGGGAAAGACAAGCCTGGAACACATGGTGCAGGGGGGTCA
Source organism: Nanorana parkeri (assembly GCF_000935625.1). Lineage (NCBI taxonomy): Eukaryota > Metazoa > Chordata > Amphibia > Anura > Dicroglossidae > Nanorana > Nanorana parkeri. Next base: position 551,758 of record NW_017307148.1, read on the forward strand.
GACAGTGTCGGTGGGGGGCATCTTCTGCAGCACCTATAAATGACTTGGTGTCTGTAAAGTGACCCAAATCACTTCTACTAGAAAGCTGGTAGCAGGGGTAAAGATTTATATGATTGTTCACATGCTGGCACTGCCACGGGTGTAATACTTATGTCCATGGCTGAGAAAGAGGTTCATGCCCGGTGACCAACTTGCAGCCCAGGGGGCCACATGAGGCCCTTTGACACTTAGCGTGCAGCTCTCAGAGAGCCAGTAGACAGTAAATTGTGTTTAGGTGCCTACTACTCAAGGTGCCTACTCATTCCAGTGAAGGAAAATATTCTTTCAATTTCCTTCTAGTAGTTAAATGGTGTGCTCACTTGACACTGCATGAACTGCATTTCATTTGATAATGCTACAATTGCCATAAGTGACACGTCTACTTATTCTATTCTTGCAGCTACTTAGCTGTGGAAGGGAATACAAAATTTTTACTGCTCAGACAGTAAAAAAAAACCTTAAAAAGATTAAAGCGCTTCTAGTTCAGCTTTGTGTTGTGGCCATGTGTCTTCTTCAGAGTCCTTAGCTTAACCAGTTTGTTCCTATTACTGCAGTCACCACTGATAGATTTGTATATTGTAATCATATTTCCTCTTAGGCACATCTTCTCCAATGGGAAAAGTTCAATTTTGATAGTTGTTCTTCATAACTTAGGTCTATCCCCCCTATTAATTGTGTTGACCTTCTCTGAGCCCTCTAGTATAAAGGACATCCTTCTTGAGGAAAGGTGATCAAAACTGAACCACATACTCAAGATAAGACTGAACAAGTGTATTGTATAGTGCAGGGGCGTAACTAGAAATCACAGGGCCCCATAGCAAAATTTTGTATGGGGTCCCGTGATTGATAGTTATGCCACTTGCAGAGCCCACCTGATTTACCAAACAGCCCACCTGAGAGTGACCCTGCAGAGCCCACCATAGACTCTATAGTGGGCTCTACAGGGTCTCAGATGGGCTGCACACCTCTTACCTGTCAGCACTGTCCGCCTCCGTGGTTCCCGGGCCCGGCCACCTCTTAGGTTGCTGGCCAGTGATGTAAGAGGAGGCGGGGTTGACCTTCACTGTGAACACTGGCCTCTTCTGCCGCAGCTGCTGCCTGTTACTGACACATCTCCGCAGCGGCTGTGAGGGGAAACGCGCCGCGGCCGCTGCACACATCACTGACAGTTGTCAGCCAGCACCGTTACATGCCATAGCGACCCAGGCGGACCACACGGCATCAGAGGGATGCCCAGTTGGCTTTGCTAGCTTCAGCTTGGCATTGCTTGCTACTGTTGAGTCTGTGGTCTACAAGGATCCCCAGATCATTAGAACATCTTTTATACAGCCTATGTGATTTACAGTAATCCAAACTTTTTCTCTACTCGATGATTTATGTGTTTATGTGATTTTTTCATATCAAGATTTGCCATTTGAATGACTTTTGCCAGTGTCCATGCTGGATTCCATGTTACATTAGAAATGTGGGATGCTTTGAATCAAACATGAATTCTATTTTATGCAATGGCTTTTCTAAATGAATAAGACGCCTCTGACCACTTTAGGTTTCAGAATATATGGGATTTGGACTCTTTGGACCAGCTGGTTAAGGTCTGATGTTGTCATAAATTGATAAACCATTATCTATGTTGACCATACAAGATTTTTGTAATTTATAGCGGGAGGTGACATGTATATTATGAATAGGTTTCCCCCTGGTAACAGGCAGGGGGAAGGGGAGGGGAGGGGATCTGTTGTATGTTAGTTTTGTATATCCTTTTAAATTTATTTTTTTCCATTTTTGTGTAAGGCAATACATTTGATTTTCTTCATATTGCTATATAAATGTATTGTTTGGTAATCCAATATAAATCGCTATGTGTGGGGTATTAAGTATTAGGTATTAATGTAATTGTTAAATCGTTTGGTTTATTTCTTTCACACTTTCTTACTTTTTCTGTGCTGTCCATTCCTTTTCTCTTTTTATGTTTGTTCTTTTCCTCTCTGATCTTTTATAATGGATTTTGCTGAGAGAAATATCAATATGGCAAAGGAAATTTTTGAGGAGGCTGTAGGGAACACAAATGTGGAAGTATTGACTTGTAAAGAGGGCTGTAATAAGAGTGCCAAGCTCATCTAATAGGTCAACAGTCTATGACGCTTCTGTCCCTAGTTTTCAAAAACTTCTAAGGCATAGTCACACACTCTGACCATCTCTTGAAGCATGTCTGCAGTCTCTGACACCGTTGCTTGTAGTATGTCTGCAGTCTCTGACCATCTCCTGCTGCTTGTCTGCAGTCTGTAATCAACTCTTGTAGCATGCCCACAGTCTCTCACCATCTCCTGTTGCATGTTTGCAGTCTTTGACCATCATTTGCAGCATGTCACAGTCTCTGACCATCTCCTGCAGCAAATATGTAATCTCTGAGCATCTCCTGTTGCATGCCTGCAGTCCCTGACAGCTTTCTGTATATTACAGAGTACATCACAAAATGTGATGTTTGGTCCTATGGTGATAGTAGGGGCAACGCTTGAGACTCACTATATCAAGAAAGTAGACCACCACTGCTTTAAACTGTCAGGAATCCTGACTCAGGATTTATAAGTATTAATTTAATTTGATGTCTTCTATAAACCTGCTGTAAAAAAAAAAAAAAAAAAGTTTCAATACATACAGAAATTTCCTGCTCTGGCACCTATCTTTGGCAACATACTGTATGTTTGCTAATGTTCCGCCTCTTTGCCAACCTACCAGATCAGTGTATATTTATAGTACTGTCTTTTGCAACCTCACCCTAATGCTTGTAATTTGATTAAGGCCAAGGTGGCTCTGTATGCAGCCATGGATAAGCAACAGGAAAGTAAAATGATGTTAAATAATGAGGCAATGTTGCCATTTTCCTTGTGCCTTCATGGCAGCATACATTAAAAACAGAGACAGAGAGGGTATATTGCAACAAAAGATTTATTTATGAGAATATCACATAGCCCTTTTGCCTAAGACAGCTGGATTCCCACTGTAGTTGGATGGGTAGGTGTTAAACGAGGACCAGGTGGCTGTCTTGCAAATGGTTAATAGGGACGCGACTGCCCAGGATGAAGGTTCTTATGGAATGTACTGTAGCAGACTGTCAATGACCCTATGGGGTTGATTTACTAACCTGCCAAACACGCGACGAACACGCTGTGCAAAAACACGGCGGAATTGCATGCGTACACACGTAGGCGTATTGCGCAGAAGCGTGTTAATATGCGTGAATCAATGCTGGCAATGCACACGCCTGTTAATGCTGTTAACACACGCGGCTGGCGCCTTAACATCGACATGTTAGGCACTACTTTCTGGCATATATACGGTGTATATATGTGTGCATTGCATGCTTGTGTGCACAGATTCTGCATGGTACGCTTGTGTGCGCATTCTGCATGGCACGCTTGTGTGCGCATATATATGGGCACTATATACACGGGAATCATATGCATGTAAATGTGCATTGTATGCTATGTGTGTGCGCAATGTATTGTGGTGTTGTGTGGCAATCCCACGGTAGAACTGGGGGTTGTAGTCACCCAGGACTCTCATCCAGAGGGGCTGACCAGTTCCAGGAAACAAATTATTTTGCTGGGAAAGAACTGGCTTTTCAGTTCTCTCCCTAGAAAACCTGGATTTGGCATGGGATCCTGGAACTGGGAGATTTCAAAGAGAATTGGGAAGGATGAAATCTCCATTCCTGGGTCCATTGTTTAATAGTGGCCAGCGCCTAATTGCACACCTGTGCACAGCCCATATGGAAAGGGTGCTGGCCAGTGTTCTGAGCTCCAGCTGGGAAGAGGAACAGAGGTGTTCAGGAGTCAGAGGTCCACCCAGACGTCAGAGGGGAGCCATGTGGCTCTGTGTGCTGGAGGCACCTCAAAGACAGCCGAGGAGACAGAGAGCCAGTGACACATGAGGGATGTGTTTAACCAGTTGACATCCGCGGTGTTAAACCCCCTTCCCATCCAGGCCATTTTTCAGTATTCAGCGCTGTGGTACTTTGACTGACATTTATTCCGTCATGCAGCGCTGTACTGAAATGAATTTTATACCCTTTTTTGGGGACAGATAGAGCTTTCTTTTGGTGGTATTTATTCACCACTGGGGTTTTTATTTTTTTACTATATTAAGGAAAAATCACAGAAATTTAAAAAAAAAAAGTTTCCCCTATATTAAATGATAAAACATTTATTATTACCCAATTTTTTGGTAAAATATAAAAGACGGGGTCACGTCGGGTAAAAAGACACCAAACATGTCAAGCCTTAAAATTGCGTGCGTGCGCAAAACCTCAAAAAACGATAATACCCAAAATTGGCCATAGGCGACGCTTTAAAAGCTGTTACCGCTCATCAGTTTAGTGTTATCAGTGATTGATGGCCCTAAAATGATTGCTCTCACTGCGACGTTCGCGGCGATATGTAACATGTGTAGCGCAATTGTAATTTTTGCGCGCTGGGGCACCGGACGCGTATTTACGTTTATAGGCGCGTAAACGTGGGGGTGGGGGAGTTAAACATTTTGGGGGGTTTTTTCCCCTTTTTTTATATCTGACTTTTATTTTATTTTACTTTTTTATATGTGACTTTTATTTATTTTTATTTATATTAATTTTTTTGCACTTATTGTTATTGCTATTATATAGGGG
>NW_017307148.1:565748-572748 GCF_000935625.1 Nanorana parkeri
GATCGCCTATATGTGAAACACCCGGTACCGGGTGTTCGCATTGGACGGGTCTTTTCTGCCCGTGCGTGCCCGCTAGGGGGCGCGCGCAAGCAGAAAAAAAATGCCGTCTGGCGACGGCAACCCGCCAATGCAGCAGTGCCGTCCATCCGTTTTTCTACTACGGGCGGACGGCAAGAGGTTAAGAGTGCCACGAGAGGCCTAATGTCCAGGGACTGGGACACAAGGAGTATGTGCAACAACCTGGAGTGTTGAGATTGTCATACCTTCAGTTTTGCTGAAATACAAGCAGACCTTGTATTATCTTTGAAGCTTTGTCTTCTGTTGCTGAATGAAATAAAAGACTGTCCTGTTTATGTTTAAAACGGCTTCAAGACTGTTCCTTAAGCGCTCACCATTTGTGCTAACCACCCCAACGTCACAGTATGCATACATAACCTACACATTATATATATATATATATACATGCATACATACATAATGTGCATGCATATATCTGAATGGATACATATATCCATGCACATGTATTTTGATGCATAAATATGCGTTTTTATATGCATGCATGCTGTACATATGTAGATACACAAAACTACTAGTTATCTGGCACCCATGGGGATTGGTAGGTACTGAATAACTAGTTTCTGGTTGCTTGAGAGTTAATAGTAACTCTCAAGCAACTGCCGGCACCCCGTTTCCCCACACAGTCCCATTCACCTGCTGGCTAGCTTCCACAGCTGACAGGCAAATGGGTTTCAATAGCCAGCCTGCTATTGGCTATTTCTGCCTATTGCACCCACCCACTGGCTGCTGATAATTATCAGACCTAAGGCAACAAGTTTGCCATCCGGTCTTCCACTCTGCTGAATGGCAGCATGCAGTGGGTGCAATAGCAAACCGAGGCTCAGTAGGGGTTGTACAATCATGTGACTGACTGCTGACTCATTACTATCAGATAACAACAGTTATGTAATCTCCACGCATGACAAACTGCGTAATGTGCAGACAGGATTACTATACATCATTGATATCGGTAAAACCAACGGGTGGCTTAGTGATTCCACGGCCAACTTCTTATACAATGAGCATGCACGCATCCCTGTTGTATATGGATTACCTAAAATACACAAAGGTGTTAATCCTTTAGAATTCCATCCTGTTGTGTCAGGCTCAGGCTCAATCACGCAACCTTTCGCTCGGTTTGTGGACTTTTATCTCCATCCTCTCGTTATCAAACTACCAGCATATATTAAAGACACTGGGGACTTTTTACAGAAACTACACAGTTTAGAACAAGTCGACCATGGTTGGAAACTTGTGACTATGGACATTTCATCGTTATATACATGCATACCCAACAAAGCTGGTCTCTCAGCTGTCGAACACTTCTTGACATGTGATGATACACATGATATTCCATCTTCCTTCATTGTCTTGAGTTTATACTGGAAAATAACATATTTCTATTTGAAAAACAGCTTTTTAAACAAATCCGTGGAACCGCTATGGGCCGTTCCGCTGCCCCAGCGTTTGCAAATCTATTTGTGGGATTTCTTAAAAAAACAGCATGTCTTTCAGTCAGAGATGTTTAAAAAGCATGTTATAACCTGGTTAAGGTACATAGATGACATATTCCTCATCTAGTCTGGTGATACTCAACTATGTAACGAGTTTGTTTTATTTCTGAATGGTTTATTTCATGGAATAGTGTTTAACCCTATGATATCTGACAAAGAGGTCCCATTTCTTGATGTTTTGATCTCCATAGTAGATAACAAATTTGTCACATCCGTATACACGAAACCCACGGACAGAAACACACTATTACATTACCCCAGTGCCCACCCACTACACTTACGTGACAACCTGCCCATATCGCAGTTCCTCAGGGTGATGCGTATTTGTTCAGACCCCACGATTCGGACACGACAGATCAATGATATGCACAAATATTTTATGGACAGGGGCTACCCCACAACTGTGGTCGATACAGCATTGGCCAATGCTTACACCAGATATACCAGGGGGTCTAACACACTGGACAAAGAGGATAGAATCCCCTTTATACAGACCTTCTCATCTGCCTCAGACAAAGTGCGTAAAGCACCTAATAAGAATTTAAATATTCTCCAAGCAGATAGGAATCTGACTACAGTTGTTAAAAACAAACCCCTTAACGTCTATAAACGCAGTAATACGCTTAGGGACCTACTGGTACAGGCCGATCCCAGGCCTAAATACAGCAAAAAACAGTTAGTGTTTTCCAATAAAACTGGATGCTTCCGGTGCTATCATTGCAAGGCTATAATCTGTGGCGATGCCTTTTCTCACCCTCATAATGGCAATAGGTATCCCATTCGTGGCTTCTTTACTTGTAACACAGAGTTTTGTGTTTATATCCTTCAATGTTCATGTTCCTTGGTCTATGTAGACATGACAACAGGCCCTTTTAATTGAAGATTAGAAGTAATATCCGCATTGCACTATTAAAAGTCCAGAAAGGGGGAGGAACTGGATGCAAATAAGCCTGTAGCAGTACATTTCGCACACAAACAACATGCATGACCTGAGAGGCATGGTCATTGAGCATGTCAGCAAACATCCTAGGGGTGGTGACAGAAATAAACAACTCCTCCGTCATGAGGCCCACTGAATATAAACTCTAGACACTATTCATCCTAGGGGACTTAACACTAACCTTGGAGTGTCATGTTTCTTGGACGAAAGATAAACCCATATATATATATATATATATATATATATATAATCATCATCTTTTATATATTCATATACCGGTTCTCATACGATTGGGTAACTTTTGACTATTTTTTATATTTTTGTCTTTATATATATCTGTTTTTTAACCACTTGAAGACCAGGGTGTTTCACCCCCTTCCTGGCCAGGCCATTTTTCAAAGTAAGGAGTGCGACAAGGATAGTACTTATTGACTGCTGACTGTGACTGACTGCTGGTTACATTCAGCTCCTGGAGCAAATGGATGCAAGCACAATATTGTGACCTGATATGCGTTATCTGCCTGAAAAGTGGCCTATAACAGTTATAGGTTCAGCAGGGCAGCCATCTGAAATGTGGTGGCCCCTTGCACAGCTCCAGGCCAGGTTCCCCCCCGTCACCCTACGAACACTGCACATCCCTCTGTGTCCTTCAGTGCACCCACTTTCATTTTAACACTATTACAACGTAATGTATGAGATAGAAATGTGTATTTCAATGCATAAATGACACTGACTCTGGTGGGGTGTCAACGCACATGTGGCACTGACAGCTATGGAATACCAGTGCATCCCCCCCACAAAAACTGAATGTAGACCAGAGAGTGTAATGCAATTTGTAGACCTCTATAGCCAGTTCTCATTCTCTATTGCTGTATAATCATTGACCCCATCAATCCCTGATTAGATAGCAGTTAAACAGAGCTGCGTGCGTTTGTGTGTCCCTAGGGCTGCGTGCAGATCTCACCAGTTCTTGCAAGTTCTGGCTCCCCAGAGTATACACTACTGTAGCAGAGTATGGTCACTTGGCAAATGCAGCTCAAATGATATTTGTAGGGAAACGCCTGCATATGCATTTATTAAATGTCAGCACATTTTTCTAACCTTAATATGATAGCAGGTTTTCAGTCATCACAACTTTAACACAATCTCTAAGCTAAAAGAACTTTCTCTTGCCATTCTGACCATACTCTACATGTGGGATAGGAAAACGGCAATTATCTGCAACACAAGGCAAAAGTACAACTTGCTAAATATTTTTGCAAATAGGGCACAATCTACTCTTGGAAGAAATTCACCCTTGAATATCTGACAATATAAAGCAATATCAAGCATCCCTTAAAGAAAAAACACACACAAGTGTGAACTATAAAGAACCATAAAATTTTTATAAAAAATATGAAACAATATAAAAATTAACACATACATACAAATGTACAATTATGTTACACAAAACGAAAGCCAGAGGGCTTGGGTCTGCGAGGCACAATACCCAGCACCTGCTCCACATCGGCGAGCCTGTGGCGCAGCCATATTTGGTTCTCGTGCAGACACATCAAATTGGGCACTGTATTGGGAAATGACAACAAAGAAATCAATCAAAAACTTGCCAACAACAAACATTCTTCCCACATAGGCTAGAGTCAGGTTGCAATACTGACTAACCTAGCTGAGCATTCCACCCAATGGTCTACTTTGGCTAAAGTGAGGTATACCTGCTTCTGTTTTCTACATTCAACCTGCCGGCCAAACACAGAAAGTATGACGGATTAATGTGTAAACACTTATGAGCGTTCAGACAGGAATCTCCATTTAATATTGTAATCTGATGGTGGCTGCCAGGCGCTGTCGGAATCGCCAAGGAGAGAGTAAGCAGCTGCTTGTTCTGTTCAGCGGATATTTTGCAACATTCAAGTAAGCCAGTCAGCATTAGCAATACCCATGCTGTGAATTGCAGATGCTTCATCTTGAACTGGCATCAATTCAAAGCCTGTATACCCAGCTTGCTTCAGTCTACAGATTTACCCCAAGCTTAATGACATTACTGACTAATTAACTGTGATAAGTGAGTTTGCTGGACTTTTTGAAGATAGACTAGACCAAATCAAAGTGATGACTAATACCCTAATCACTGTGACACATTTGAAACATGTGGGTGGGGGCTTTGGCTAAAAGTCAACAATCAAAATGTACTTTGGGCACTTCCCTGGCTGAATGACAAACATTACACCTGTCCTTGTCACACCCACATAGTTGCACCAAACTCTATTGCGCTGGCGATTATGATCTGGATCACTGATTGTTGTCTATCGGATACAGTCAGTGTAGGGGTTTTGAAGGATGGTGGTAGCCTAGAAAAGGTCTGTCCAATCTTCCATTACAGATCCCTCCATCCATAATGTTTAGTATGAAAGTTGGGATCTGGTCATATAATCGCAATCTTACCATGAACAAAGGAGAGAATCTCAAACACGTTAGCCTACCCGTAGCCGTAGCTAGCTACTTTTGCGCCCGAGGCAAGAACACAATAATGTTTGACCACCCCCGACAGGCATGTGACATCAGGCGACGCTGCACACATTTGACGTCATGTGCCCCACCTCCAGGATGTTTGTATAAATTGTTAAATATATTGACTTTAGTTTTGGTTTTCTATTTAAAATACTTTTATGTATTTGCTATTATTTGGTAAATGTTGATTTTTTCTGTTGCTGTTAAGGGGGCTTTGGGGAAATATCAGGCCTCTAAAGAGACACATGACATTTCCCTTTGGGAATAGAAAGAGTAATTGAGCACACAGAGTTATCAATCTATTTTTCTGCAGCCTCTGTTCTGAATGAATGGAAAGCACTTAGTACAGAGGATTCCCACTCATTCAGTAACTATGTACTATCAACCAGTTTGGGAATGGGGAGAAGCCCCTGTATAGAGTGCTACTACCGATTCTGAAACTCATGAATGAACACAAAGTGATGTAAAGCACTTCCTGACAGAGGCGGATCCACAGTCTATTCTCGGGAGGGGCACTGCCAGAAAATTAAGTAGATCGCTGGATCCAGACAAGCCCAGCCTCCTGTCTCCCACGCTGTCAGAAACTGCATACGGCGTGTGCTGGTTACTACCTAAACCCCCCCCGCTGTGTGCAGCTTCTGAGAAGAAACGCTATTAGTATAGCGAGGAAGCCGGCTGCGCATTTTTAATCACTCACGCTACGCTAATAGCGTATCCTTCAGAAGCTGCACACAGCGCGGCCGTTTAAGTAGTAACCAGCACGCTCTGTAGGCAGCTTCTGACAGCGGGGGATATGGGAAGCTGGGCTTGTCGGTGGATCCAGGCATCAGGTGAGTATTAAAAAACAAAAATGTTTTATTTTATGTTCCTGGGGACATGTAGGGCTCATTCACACTGGAATCGGCCGGCACGTACAGCTCCATGCTGTGTGCACGGCCGTATCGGGCAGCTCCTGGGAAGGACAGGTGCTGCATGTGATTAGTACACAGCCCCCATTCTTCTCTATGGGACTACGCGGCCGTACGCCGCCCTGCGGTCACCCGTCCTGTACATCGGTGCGGGTGAGCGTACCCGTATGCTGACAGGATGGATCCTGTCTGCGTCCGAGCAAGGAAACATGCACCCGTACGGACAAGGACAGGTGCTGCGTATGATTATTATGCAGCCCCTGTGCTTCTCTATGGGTGTATGCAGCCGTACACCCCCCTACGCTCACCCGCCCAGCACGTCCGTACGGGTGCATGTTTCCTTGCTCGGACGCAGACAGGATCCATCCTGTCAGCATACGGGTACGCTCACCCGCACCGATGTACAGGACGGGTGAGTGCAGGGCGGCGTACGGCCGCGTAGTCCCATAGAGAAGAATGGGGGCTGTTTACTAATCACATGCAGCACCTGTCCTTCCCAGGAGCTGCCCGATACGGCCGTGCACACAGCACGGAGCTGTACGTGCCGGCCGATTCCAGTGTGGATGAGCCCTACATGTCCCCAGGAACATAAAATAAAACATTTTTGTTTTTTAATACTCACCTGATGCCTGGATCCACCGACAAGGCCTTAAAAATGTTCCTGGATTTTAAAAAACTGGTCACCTTACCCTGGTGGTCAGTGGGGGCTCTGGTTGGTAGTGAGGGCTCTCCTGTGGCCGCACCAGCCAGTTTGACCGCAGTAGATCCCGTCACTGAACCCCCTGCGCTAAATGAAGCCCCCGGCCGCAGGTGCAGTGGCTCCCTCCACCGCCTCTCTGCCACCTGCACCGCTACAGATGCGGCTCTCTAACCGCGCAGCCGCTCGCTTCTCAAGGGTATACCGAGGTGATCCGGGCTGGCTGGAGCAGGCAGATGCGGCCCTCTAATCAGGTATGTTAGTGGGCTGCACGCTGGGGCCTCCCGAGTACCCCTTGAGGAGTGAGCGGCCGCACGATTAGAGAGCCGCATCTGTAGCGGTGCATGTGGCAGAGAGGCGGCGGAGGGAGGGAACC
>NW_017307148.1:574074-574613 GCF_000935625.1 Nanorana parkeri
TGCGGGACGGGTGGCTGCGGCAGAACGTGTATGCAGAGTCGGGACACTAATTTCGGGGGGGGGCAATTGCCCCGTTGCCCCCCCTGGATCCGCCACTGCTTCCTGAGTACTATATGTCCCCAGTTGTTTACAAACAGTGGCGTGATCATATAATCACTTCAGTATTTGCTCTGCACACAGATGATCGGTAATTATGACAAATTTACCGATCCCCCACTCTCCATCCTGAGCCGCTCAGCCAGGCACAAAGGGGCCGCACAGCCTGCAGCTTTTTCTCGGAACCCCACTGCTCTCCCCCCCGCTTGTATGGGCTGAGGCAGGGGCATAGGAGGTCAAATGAAGCGCTGAAGCAGGCGGGAGTGGGGGGGAGGCGGAGGAAAGAGCTGTAACCAGGCCCGGATTTCCCACAAAGCCACCGAGGCCCGGCCGAGGGGAGGCAGCGGTGACCTTGTGGGGAAGTTGCGGGCGCCGGTGTGAGGTGTCCCGGCGGCGGAACTTCGCCCACCGGCTCCGTAGTGTGCGGCCGCACACTACGGAGC
>NW_017307148.1:574666-576257 GCF_000935625.1 Nanorana parkeri
GGGGGGGGGTGTATTGTGGAACCTGGCCTTGGGTCGGCAAGGAGAGTAAATCCGGCCCTGGCTGTAACTTTAGGATGGACCAGCGGTGAGGAGAGAGAGAGAGAGAGCCAGCCGGCTGTCACATCCTAGACAAGCAGCTCTCCTCACCGCTCGGCCACCCTGGATGACACCTCCATCCCCCGCTGGCTTCATTGCTCCTTGGATCCCAGCTGCCTCTGCCCATACAGGCCAATGAGAGCAGCGGGGATCCAGAGGAGGAGCTGCAGGCTGTGCTACCTCTCTCCTCCCTGCTGTGCTGCGCCCCCTCGCACCAGCACCCAAGGCGAGTGCCGCATTTGCCACACCCTTTTTACGTCCCTGGGCCTACCTTCAAAATCCTAAAAGCTATCAACATTAAACAAGTGCAATGCTACTCACCCACAGACTTCAGGTGGGGCAGGTGATTGTGCCCCCTGTGTTGACAGTGCCCCCTGGCTCTCAAAGGATGCTAGAAAGGAAAAGCACAAAACAATTAATCCATATATGCCATTACCTGAGATGTCAACAAAACACACATGGCAACACACAATCACATTTGATTCTTCAGTCTGATTTTGAGATTGGTCCCCACGGGTTCATGGTTAAGCACAACAAGCTAGGAATCATTCATGACAGCTACTGTTGTGCCAAACATACATTTGCTTAATGTTACACAATTCCTATGATTTTTATGCCCATTGTGTAGACAAAACTACATTGGAGTTGGCGTCGCCACAATGTCCCTTAGGGAAAAACAGACACTTTAAACCTGAACCTTTGGATAGGGATGGAGTGAGAACGTTTATTTGTGTATCGAGTATGAGTGCCGATATTTGATATTCCTTAACCAGTTGACATCCGCGGTGTTAAACCCCCTTCCCATCCAGGCCATTTTTCAGTATTCAGCGCTGCGGTACTTTAACTGACATTTATTCCGTCATGCAGCGCTGTACTGAAATGAATTTTATACCCTTTTTTGGGGACAGATAGAGCTTTCTTTTGGTGGTATTTATTCACCACTGGGGACAAGAGGTTAATCACTGATACCGGCAACCGGGGTTCCGGGTTGTCAGGAAGCCGGACGACAGGTCATGAGCCACTGGCCGGCTTTCTGATTGCCTGTGAAGATGGGAGTTCTATTTTTTTTTTGCTTCCTAAACAATCAGAAAGCTGGATGGCAGGTTATGCCGCGCCGTCCGGCTTCATGATTGGTCAGGAAGCTGGTTCCATGCTCACTCGCAGCACTGCCAGTCAGAGGGAGATCTCCCTCTGACTGGCAGTTCCATTATCAACTATAGGAGAATTTGGTACAATACAAGCACTCTGCCACATGTATTGTAACCATACTTCTCTTTTGGAGGGGAAAGGAATGGGGACCCTACAACAACCAAATGATTGAAGAAGCAACTCTCTGTGCTTCTCTCCAGCTTAATCGGAGCGACCGCTGGTCCTCCTGAGCACCCATGGATCTATAAAGAAGATGAAAAGCATAACATAACATCAATCATAAAATGTGTACATATATATAATATTATTATTGCAAGTTTCCCCCCCAAATAAAATAATTCCCAGT
>NW_017307148.1:576868-601959 GCF_000935625.1 Nanorana parkeri
CCCCACACACACACACACCTGCATGGAAAATAAGATACACAGCCCCCTCTCCTGCTTACCTTGTTGCAGGGAGGAGGCTGTGAGCCACGATCATCGATCCCTGGTGATCTAGTGGTTGAGTGGTCTGCTGTAGACCTTACCAATCCAATCAATACTTTCTGCCAGCGTTCAGCGAAGACGCCGGCTGAAAGGATCCGAGCTGCCACAGAAGCAGCTATGCGGTCTGCGTCCGACAGAGATGCAGACCGTGTAGCTGCTCCCACAAGTCTGGTACGCGGTTCGTGACCGCGTACCAGACTTGTGAGCTGGCTGCAGGCCACATAGTACCTGCTCACGGGCCGCAAATTGACCAGCGGGCCGGTACTTTGAGACCACTGATGTAAATGTAAGAAGTACCTGTTCTTGGGATAGGTAAAAAAAATCACTGGTTCTGTAAGCAGGGCCGGATTTACTCTGTTTGCTGCACCAATGCAGGGTTCCTCAATGCGCCCCTCCCTGCAAACCCACCCAATCTCCCAATGGAGAATGGCAACCAGATAGCGCGGACGGCAGGGTTTTAACTTTTTTTATTAATGTTTTATTTTTATTTTTTCTTTAGTATGTTTTCATTTTTATTTTTTTTTACATTTTAAGATTTTTATTTATTATCTTTTACTTTTTTATTTTTTATAATTTATTTATTTTATTATTTTTTTTAGTTTTAATTATTATTTCCTGTTATTTTTTACTACTAATACTTTTTTTAAATCAATTTTTATTTTATTTTTTTGCTTTCACTTAACTTTATTGCTATTACACAGGAGTTAACAAGCCTCTGTGTGATAGTATTTGGAGGTGACAGGTTCTCTTTATGGAACCTGTCACCTCCAATACAGTAGTTCTAGCACAGCACTGTGCTGGAACTCCTGTGACAGTTAAGATGGGAAAGCTGGAACTAGACAAGACTGATGCTAGTCGTAAACTAATTGTGGGTGTGTGTTATAAACCGCCGAACCTAGGGGATTCTACATTCCCAAATAGAATTAGTTGGGAAGCAGGGTAATGTTGTTATAATGGGCGACTTCAATTATCTGGAGATTGATTGTCGAATGGAACCTCTTATTCTAGATGGGCTGGCCATTTTCGGGAAACCTGTTACGGGACAATTTCTTGGATCATATGGTTGATGTCCCAACCAAGAAGAATGCAATACTGCACTTAATAGTCTCTAATAATACGGACCGCTTTTAATGTGGGGTACAGAAAAGAGAAGTGTGTTGGTCTGAGAAGAACACTAAACTTCAGAAAGGCAAACTTTGCTAAGCTGCGTCACCTAGTATGCTACATTAGGTAGGACAAAATGTTTCTGACACTGAACACTGTGTCAGTGTCAGAAGTGGGATTGTTTGAGGAACACATTGCACAATGTTATTGCAAAATGCATACCATTGGGAAACAAAAATAAAACATCACGAATAAAGCCTGCATGGCTAAATAAAACGGTAAAACAATACATCAAAGAAAAGAAGATAGCATTTATCAAATATAAGGTGTAGGGGACTGCATTGGCATTCCAGAACTACAAGGAATGCAACAAGTGATGTAAACATGAAATCTGGCGGCTCAAATAGATTATGAAAAGCATATCACCACAGTCAGTAAAAAGAACTCAAAACAGTGAAAGGGTAAAGAAAGAGCAGGTTGGCCCAATAAAAGACGAAGCCGGGAGATTAGTCACAATCGAAAGGGAGAAGGCTGGGGTATTGAATTGTTTTTTCTCCTCAGTATACACTCAGGAGAGTGACGGGTTTAATGGAGATAAGAATGTGAGTTGCTCAGTGCGTAAAATACCGCAGTGGTTGACAGTAACCGGGGTTCAACAAAGACTTGATAAACTTAATGCAAATAAATCATTAGGACCAGATAACCTGCACCCCAAGGTACTTAAAGAACTCAGCCCGGTTATAGCGAGATCATTTTTCCTAATTTTCAAGGGCTCCATAATGACTGGTAGGGTACCAAGTGACTGGCGGAAGGCTACAGTAGTGCCAAAATTCTAAAAAGTTTCAAGATGCCAACCTGGGAACTACAAACCAGTCAGTCTAACATCAATAGTATGCAAACTGTTAGAGTAAATGATAAAGGAGTATTTAGTGGATTTTGTTAGTGACAATGGTATTATAAGTGATAATGAGCACGGATTTAGGAAGGACCGTTCTTGTCAGACCAACCTAGTAACATTCTACAAAGAGGTGAGTAGATATCTGGATGGAGGTAGGCCGGTGGATGTAGTATATCTGGATTTTGCTAAAGCTTTTGACACGGTACCACATAAATACTTAGTACACAAGCTGAGGTCTATGGGCATAGATGAAATGGTGAGTACATGGATAGAAAACTGGCTACAGGAACGTGTCCAGAGAGTATCGATAAATGGCTCTTTTTCAGCCAGGACTATGGTTGAGAGTGGAGTGCCTCAGGGTACTGTGCTAGGCCTAGGGATGCTCCAATACCACTTTTCTAAGACCGGGTACGAGTACTGATACTTTTTTCAAGTACTCACCAATACCAATTACCGATACTTTTTCTTAAAGGGACAGGTCACATTTTTTTCTAAAGCAATACAAAATAATGATTTTAGGTCAGTTTCTTAATATTATGAAGAACACGAACATTTATCATGCCATTGCTAACTAAGGCTTGTATCCCCATAGTGGGGAAAATAGATGAGCACATGTCCAGACCAGAACACTGTGTAGTGTGGCACAGCTATATCCAATTCTGCTTACCTGGCTTTATATCATAAAAACTTTATAATATAAAGCCAGGTATGCAGAATTGGATATAGCTGTGCCACACTATACAATAATACACTGTTCTGGAGTCTGGACATGTGCTTATCTATTTTCCCCACTATGGGGATACAAGCCTTAGTTAGCCATGATCTAAATATTAATTTCATTATTCAATGTCCATAGTGGGGGAAATAGATGAGCACATGTCCAGACTCCAGAACACTGTATAGTGTGGCCCAGTATCCAATTCTGTATAACTGGCTTTATATTATTATTAAATTTTTTTATAATATAAAATCAGGTATGCAGAATTGGATATAACTGTACCACACTATACAGTGTTCTGGTCTGGACATGTGCTCATCTATTTTTCCCACTAGGGGGATACAAGCCTTAGTTAGCAATATCTACATAGTTATTTCTTTATTTAATGTCTTCTTTTTAAATATTATATGCAGTTAAACAGCATTTTTGTGCCCAGCCCCCATGCGGTACTGCAGTACTAACCTGCTGTGTCGTCTTCTCCGTCTGCTTCAGCTACTCCGTGTCACAGCCTAGTGGACGGCGTGGACAGCCGCAGCCAGGTGAGGTTGGGGTGGACCATGGAGGTGGGCAGCAGGGGCTGACAGACCTGAAAGCTGCATACAAGTGATCTCGGCAACATCGCCGACATCACTTGTACAAAACAAGTAGCTGTACATTTAGTCCTGCTTGCCCCAAATGTAGAAAAAAACTACCCGCCCGGCAACTGTGCTGCCCCTCCACACCCTGCTGCCCCGAAGCTGGGCCTCGGTGGCCTTGTGGGAAATCCGGCCCTGCCTGTAAGCTGGAAAAGGAACAGATCTTTACCATACATATGCTGCCATGAAGTCACCAGGAAAAACATGTTTTATAAATGCTATCAACTTACAGATAACGTGTCAGTATAGACGAAATGGAGTTGTCATTGCTCTTTGTTCTTAAAAAAAAACATTTTCAAACTAATTTAAAAAACCCTTAGAACCCTCCCCCCCCCACACACACACACACACACACACTTCTGAAGCCCCCTAATAAATACAAGGTGTACTCTGATTGGACAAGGTAAGGTTACATCATCCAATGTAACAATGCCTTGTATGCATTGATTCAAATACTAGGCATTGTTCAAATGGCCGCTGTGCCGAAGGAGTAATCCCCTGTGTTTTAAGAGCAGAAGGGAAGCCACTTAGCATAGTGCAGTATAAGGACCTGGAGCTCTACAGGATCTCTGTGACCCTACCAGGGTAACATATGTATACTTAAATTAACCTGTCAATGAATACGGAATCATCTCAGAAGCATCTCAAACTGATCTCGAATGCGAGAGGAATGCACTAGAAAGCACGCTGCATTTACCCATAGGCACAAGCCCAAAGCCTGTTGACATAAACCCTAAACGGTGCTGTGTGAGGGACTGATAAGCAAGTTCCCTGCTGAGTCCCCTTCCCAACAGTTGCCCATGCAAGAATTTGTAATGACGTAGCATGGAGTAATAAAAGCTGTTCCTTACTACCAGAACAAGGTAAAAAAAGAAAAACATTTATTAAAGTGTATAAGTTTAGAACCCCTATTAGATTTTTGTTGCTGTCCATGTCCCTCTTGCAGATTTTCCCTTACTTTCTGTCTGGTGAAACTGTCGTCAGCAGGACAGTGAGGGAAAATCTCAGAGCCCCAGATAGCAGTCAAAAATGGACAAGGATTCAAATCCTTCCCTAATCTAAAACAAAGAAAATATTTTGGGCTGGAGATACACTTGAATGCTGGAGCACGCTGTAAATGGGGATAGGGAGGTCTGGAGGTAAATTTTGGACTTGTGTGGAGATCACCTTTAAAGGGCAATGGTTTGTTTGGTACAAATGGCCTCATCTCCCTGAGTGCAATTCACCTCATCCAATACTCACCTTTATCCCTGAATCATACAGTGATCTTCACCACATGGCCTTGCCTGCAGCTTCATTGCTTTTCTTTTAAAAGCATCCCCACCGGGTCCTTTTTATCCTGTACATCCATGCCCTGGCTCCATTCATTCCTGTGGGGAACCATACTCATAGTGGCCTCCAGTGCCACTGTGGGGAGAAATGGCTTGTGTTACTTCCTGCCCCGTCATCACCAGACACATAAAAAAATATTTTAAAAAGTGTTTGAAAAGTTAACATACTTTGCAATAAAATACAATTTTAAAGAAATGAAAAGCCCCTTGCCCTCACACGCACACGCACACGCACACACACACACACACACACACACACACACATTTATTAGCCAGCTGCTGTTCCTTTAATATCCAGTTTTATGCTGGAACAGGTCTGACTACACAGTATTGTTTTAACTGAATTGGATAAAAGTGAGGTTAAGGAAATAAGCCCTATTTTTAAAAAATTAATAGATTTTGGACAGAAGTGACCTACTGATGCATATAATCCAAACATCTACCTTTGGATTAGAATCAATTTGAACACAGCACAGACCATTGTAACACTATGAAGCTGATATGGAATTCAGGAAGAACCTGTTCTTCTTCAGTGGCACAATGCCAAAGTAAGCGTTTAAGTGTTATGTTATCTTCACAAGGGATCTCCCGTTTGCTTTTTTGCCTGGAGGAGTGAAGGAAACACATACGGACTAGGAGCAGGTATGCTTTGACCCTTTTTTTTGGTAGGGGGAGAGGCACAGGGGTGTTTGGAAGGATGGCGAGGGTGGGATTAAGTTGAGCATGGGTGGGGCCAACATTGGGGGTTGTATAGAATTTTCCTGTTACTCTTTGTAATGGAAGGGGAAATTGGTGCTAGTGAGATAGCATTGTGAACATCAGCAACTCTTATTTTTAAAGGATTTTCATGATTTGCTAGGTTGAATACAAAAAAAAGGGAGAAAAAGGGTTTGTAGAGAGATATATACAACCATTGCATATGTAAAAGTTATATCACATTTTATTAGACATACAAAAAATTGTGGATAAATAAGATAAAATTGGATCTCATTATTACAAAACTTAGTAGTCATGCATAAGCAGTGCCTGAGATAACAACAAATGTGAGGAGGACCGAGATGATTAGGTGGCTATAAAACAGCCAACCGCCACACTCCATCCTTCATTGTGCCTGGGACCCCGGGGCATCAGGGGGAGGAGCGCCTGGGAAACCTTTTAGAATGTATCTTAAAATGTATCTTATTTGTGCATCACTCAGCTGTAGATCCTCAAATCATCTCTGAGGTCTCGTTCAGACCTAGGCGTATTGCATATGCGCGTCTGTCGCGCGTTTTTCTACCGCGATTCACGGTAAAAAAGTCGCGCGACAAACGCGCGTTTCCGCAGGCTACTTGGCTGTGTCCCAATGGAAACGCGCAACAAACGGCCCAAAGTAGTACATGTACCTTTTCAGGCGTGGGCCGTTTTGTAGCGCGTTAGGGACAGGCGGAAATACGCCAAGGTGGGAACGAGACCATTGAATACAATGGGATTTATATTTTTGAGCGTTTTGTAGAGCGTTCTTTGAGCGTAGAGCACGCTACAAAACGTTCAGGTGTGAACGAGGGCTTAGGCCCTGTTCACACCAGGGCAGTTGCGGATCAGTGCGGTTTCCGCACAAATTTTAAAAAGGCTGTTTGGGGCTTTGAGCGTGGAAAACACAATTAAAAAATGCCCAAAACCATACTGAAGAGCGTGGTTCCATTGAAATCAATATGGAAACTGTGCTGATCAGCGTGGAAAAAGAAGCTCAGGGAGCAATTCGGATCGCACGGTTGCATGAACAGTCTCCATAGCAATGCATGGGATCGTTCATGTCGGTGGAGCCGCACGGCCAAACCTCACTGGTGTGAACGGGGCCTGAATTGGTGCTGACACTGTCCTTCCTTCTGGAAGGTGGCTACTTTTGTTCCCCACGGTCACTGTGTGTGTTGCAAAGTAGCCACCGCTCCAAGCTCACTCTTGTGATGGACTACTATCTTCATACAAATTAGTAAACATGAGTTTGTAGTCCAACATAGGAGCAAGCTTGGAGCGGTGGCTACTTTACAACAGACACAAGGACCATGGGAAACAAAAGTGGATGATTTGAGGATTTATAGCTGAGTGATACACAAATGAGCTACAATTTAGTTAATATTTGAATGCAATTTTAAGATTTAACTCTTAGGCCCCGTTCACATATAGCGAATTGTCGCGCGATTTCCGCCGCGATATCGCGCATTTTTGCCGCGCGATATCGCGAGAAGTCGCCGGCCAATGTTATTCAATGGAGCTGTCTTAACTCCATGTCGCGTGTCGCTCGTCGCTCGTCGCAAGTCGCTTCTACCGGACCCTTTTTTCGGCGGATTTTGCGCGATTTTGCTTTTTTTCTATGGAGCCCGACGGGGAAGGTCGCGCTACCGTCGCTGGATCGTCGCTGGAACGTCGCCCCGAAAGTCGCGCTATCCCGGCCGTGCGGATCCGCTGCAAAAGGTATGTCGCTATATGTGAACGGGGCCTAAAGTTGAGTGTCACTTTATTGACAGGTGGAGAGACAGGCTTACTCTTACATTGATGTTTAGGAAGGGAATAGTTCCCCACTTATATGTATGGTTAGTGGAGAGAACTAAATTGTGGCACAAAGTGGATAATCAAAGATTGGATTTGTGCCTTCATTTTCATACACTTTTTTGTGTGTTTTTGTTGCAAGTTTTTATCAAGCACTTTAATGAGTTTTGAATGTGTTATGCTATTTTGTCTTGCTTATTTAAGGTGAAATAAGTGTTGCTAGGAGATGGAGGTTGTTGCCATGCACTAAAACGCACAAAAATGTACTTTAGTTACATGTATTTTCAATGCGCTTCCAATAGAAGTCTAAACAGCCAAAAAAGTAGCACCTGCAACTTTTCAAAAACCACACTGCTTCATGTTTCATAGGTGTGAATGGACATCATAGAAAATAATGTCATTTACATTGTTGTGCATAGACGTGTGCCAAATTGTGCTAGTGTGAATGGGGATCTAAGTCACAATTATAGTGTGCACGACAAAGGCAACTAATGCCCAATGCACCTTCCTTAATTAATCTCCCATGGTGTGAGAAAACGAGTGGGAGGATATCAGTTAGCCCATATGGAGTTTAGCTCACTGCATGCAGAGATTTCCAAGCAACAAGTACTTTGGTGGATGTAATGGGGACCATGGCATTACAACTGGGGTGCTGCAGAATGAAAATGACTTACCAAAGGTGATACTATATAATGCAGGAGATGCACATCATCCACTTCTAACACCACTTGGACCATTTTATGCAGATGATAACCCAACTTGTGCATTGTACTGCTTTGGCAGTATGATATAGGGAGCCTGTACTTAGAATTTGTTTACATAGATTTCAGCTTGTGTAGGAACAATGTGGACACCAAACAATAAAGTTTGGTTGACGCCATAGCGTTGGACTAGAGGCATAGAGGGGTATTTATCAAAACTGGAGCAGACAAAATCTGGAGCAGTTGCCCATGACAACCAATCAGCCTCTCTCTTCAGTTTATTCAGTTAAGATTTGAAAATGAAACAGAGAAGCTGATTGGTTGCCATGTACAGCTGCTCCAGATTTTGTCTGCTCCAGTTTCGATAAATTCCCCCAAAAGTATCCTTGTGTTTAGTGCATGATATTGCACCATGCAATGCACTGTATACTAGGTGTGTTGCTATTCATTCTGAGTGGCACCCCAATGCACCTCCTGGTGCAACACACTGTACTGCAATAGCATGCATTGAGTTGTCATGCAGTAAAAAAAATTGTGCATGCATCTTATTTTTACTGCATGGCACCGTAACACACTCTATTGCAGTATCATACACTGGCTGCCCTCTGGTAGGTACTTTGGGGTGCTATTCAGAATGAATGGCAATGCACGGGCATTCCTTTAGCACCTCACTATGGTGTGAACAGGCCCTAAGATTGCATTCACACCTGAGCCTGAGCTTTTACAGGCAATTTTCAAGCATTTTTAAGATGTGTTTAGACTTGAGCATTTTTGTATTAGCCAATGGAACGCTGGTTGCTAAGAGGAGGAAAAGGTTGTTTAGACATGAAAACTCAAATGTTTATGTGTTTTGGGGCACTCCAATTGAGGTCTATGGGGCCAAAAGTAGCTCATGTGCTTTTATGAGCATCACGCATGAAGCTACAGGTGCCAGAGAGCACACATTAAGGGCCAGTTCACACGGTATGCAGTTGTGATGCAGTCCGTTTATTTGACTGCTGCAGTCAAAATACATCACAATGCTTTCCTATGGGCTTTCTTGTGCTTAATTCACACTGCAATGGTGTGAATAAAGCACAAGAAAGCCCATAGGAAAGCATTGTGATGTATTTTGACTGCAGCAGTCAAATAAACGGATCACGCATCACAACTGCATACGGTGTGAACTGGCTCTAAAAACATGGGATTTGGGTTTTTGAGCATTTTGGAGCTTTGAAGTCCAAGCTACAAAATGCTCAGGTGTAAATCAGGGCTTACAAAGCTTTTGGGTGGCTTGGTTGAAGCTTTTGCTGTCAAATGTTGGAAAAACCCCACTATATGTTATGTGTACCTTTTCACACAGAATACCTAAAAATATATTTTTAAAAACATATTTATTACCTTTTAACCACTTGCTGCCCGGAGCAATTTCTTACATTTGCACACACATGATACAATCAGAATTTTTGGCTTGAAAACAGCTTCAGACCCCCAAATAATTATATAGTTTCTGAAAGCAGAGGCCCTGTAGATAAAAAGATGCTAGTTGCAATTTTTTATGTCGTAGGGTATTTGCGCAAATGTTTATCAAACAAGTATTTTTTGGATAAAATACTCTTAAATGAAATTTAGTGCACAGAAACAGAATATATTGCCCAATGTTTTGGTAAAACATAAGAGACGGGGTCACACTGGGTGAATGGATACCAAACATGTCATGTCTTTAAAATTGTGTGCGTCCCTGAAACCGCTAAAAACTACAATAACCAACATTTCCCTAGGCAACGCTTTTACGACTCATCAGTTTAATGCTAACAGTGATTGATGGGCCTAGAATTATTGTTCTCACTCCGGTGCGCGCGACAATATGTAACATGTGTGGCACAATTTTTGTTTTTGCACATATCCGACACGTGTTTGCGTTGTATTATGGTGGCGGGGGACTTAAAAAATTATTTTTTTGCATTTAAAATTTTTTTTTTATGTTACATTAATTTTTATTTTTATTTTTTTCACTCAGCTTTATTGCTATTGCGTAGGGGGCTAACAAGACCCCTATGTGTCAGGAACTGACACTGCTCCGTCTCCCGAGACCGTGGTGGGGCCAGCCTCCTTCAGAAGCGTCCCGTTGCTGGGCGACGGAAGGGCCGACCTCCGCTTACGGCTCCTCCCTCCTCACGTCAGCTTAGGAGGCATGATGACGCGGCGGGACCAGCCCAGCGGCGTCCCGTTGCTAGGGTCGGGCCTCGCCTGCGGCTAGTGTCAATCGAACTATAGTCCTCAACAAGCCCCAATGCTCTTCAATTGAGGCCAGTGGGAATTGCCTTCCTTTAATAATTCATTGGCTACCTGAGCTGGTGTATGATGTGCTAGGGGTTCCGACTTCACTCACTACCTTACAAAGTGTGACTGTGAACCCTCCACCTGAACCATCCTCAGTTACCTCCGCAGTTGTGATCCATCAACCTTGCTGTGCTTGCACGGCTCATTATGCAGGCCACTAGCTCGTACGATTCTCGGCGGGTTTTCTAGCATGCTGGTTCGATGGAAGACGTGCGACCGTACAGTAGAAACGGTCACACGCCTTCCATACACTGCACGATTATCGTACGATAGCGATCTCGTACGAGAATCGTGCAGTGTATGGGCACCTTTTAGAGAGCTTTCTGTTCATATCCTGCCCAGCTGGTAAGTCTCCCAGTACTCCCCTGTAGGAAATGCCAATTCAAATAATTCCTGACTTGAAATGGTGTCATCTGACATCAAATTAAAGTAGAACTGAATTTAAAAAAAATAAAGAATTGCTATGGTATAGAGAAAATCTAGAAATATTAATTGTGCCTAAACAGAAGCCTGAAGAATCTACCTTTTTCTGGAATTCCTCCTATAAACGTAGCTGTTATCTGGGTGTCTAGTCTCATAGCTCTATATCTGCAGTGTGAGATCTCAGGCGCTGCTGCCTCTGTCTTAGGGAAACTAAAGTGAGCTTTGGAGATGTCACTAATGTGCTGTTCAATGTTCTCCATACTGATGGTTTTGGCATAAGAAAGAAGAGTCTGCCTCCACCAAGATGGCTCCACAGAGAGTCACAGTTCAGTAGATTGCATGGCAAGTCAGTAATAGGAGCCTACAGGCAATACTGGTAACTAATGCTTTACTGTCTACCTGCCTTTATGTGGGCACAGCTTCAGAGTTCAGTTTCTTTGTCCAAAGTTTGTGCTGCTTCGACCCCCATTGCAGATATTCCCCATCACTCCATGTCTAGTTGTCACCAAGATAAAGATAACATCTTTTTTGTTGGCAATGACAATAAAAATGTCATAGAGGTTCTAAGCTTTCCCCACACAAAGTTAGATTTGAGTGCTTGCAGCTAATAGCTCAAGCTTCACCTGCTATTTGGAAATGAAAATACAAAATAATTACATGCATTATTTCAAATTTATTTGATTTGAGACAAGAAAAAATATAATTTGAACTTTTATCCCTCACCAAAAAAAATTAATGTAGGTAAAATCAACATTGCCCTTAAAGTGACCCTTTAATTTAAACATGCCTGTATCAAATACCCTCCTACAGAAGATTGTGAAATCTTCCCTTTCTTGCTGCCTACACCACCGACACTGCTTTATTTAGTAGAAATGGTCTCTTGAAGTCTATTGAGAAACCAGCACTTGAGGCTAGGTTCACACTGCACTACACCACGCGTCCCGGGTGTCGTGCGGTCCTGCACAGTGCAGGCAGCGATTGCTGCATGGCCCCATTTATTTCAATGGGGTGACATCCGTGCAGGTACAAGTACCTCTTTTTTGCGATACACGACGCACGGCTCTTTTAGCCGTGATCGTCTTTGGAAGCATGGGCGGAATCGTGGCAGGAGATCCGCCTAGTGCGACTGGGGTGCCATTAGAAAGTAATGGCACCCACAGCACGATTGGTTCACACCTTGGCGACTCCTGACAGCACCGCAATCCGCGGGGAATCATGCACAATTGCCGCGGGGTGGGATGTCGCCTAGGTGTGAACCTAGAGTGTTGATCTCCTTGGAACTTCAGCAGCAGGAACTGGTGAGGGCTGTGGGGAACATAGGAGATTGACATGCCCAGAAGTTTTTGTGGCTGATTTTATAAAGAATTCGTCCAGTGTATGGAGCTGATGAGCATAGAATTTCCATGCATAGAGCTCTTAAGCAGCTGATTTGGCAGGCCAAAAAATTGACAGGGGATCCAATCCTCCCTTACTCTATTAAAAAAAAAAAAAAAAACCTGTCTCTAAATACACTTCAAGCACTTTAGCTGTATACGCCTTGTGGATCAAAGCAATTTCTACATTCCACAGTTAATGGGTCTACTGATTTTATTTGGCACAAACAAGGCTTTCTCCTGATTATTGTCATGCAAAAATTGTTTTATTTATTTTTATTGTTTTATTTTCAGTGTATAGGCAAAAAATGTAACAAAATACAATCTTATTACAAACCACGGCAAAGTTATTCACAAATGAAATCCTTTCCCGAGCATTAAAAAAAAAACTTCACAAAGAAAAAATAAATAAATACAAATGAAAAAGAAAAGGTGTCAAAATACTGTAGCTAAGAGAAAAGCAAGGAATGAATTTATTAATTGCAATTCATTGTTGAATTAAATGTTTGTAAGGGGTTAATTAGAAGCACAGTTTATGTAATTGTAATTCAATGTGTGTATAAATTGTGTTATAATTATATGTAAATATGTCTGTGATGTGTTGTCTTTATGCAAAGTTTTTTTTTTACTGACATTAGAGTATATACAGATGGATGTCCGCCCTTAATTACAGTAATTATAAAGTAACAAATAACTTGTTTCTTCGCAATACTTATCATTACTGCAATGACTACACTGTTTTGATAGTGTCAAATTACACAGTAGCTGCTGCAGCCCCTTTTGTAATACAAAATAAGTCGCTGCTGGCAAAATGACAGCCAGGATTTTCTAAATTATAGATGTGGAGGAAGAAGAGCACGATATACAACAGACCCCTAAGTGTTTTGATGAAGTTTCCTAAGTGGGGGTGAAGTATGACCAAATGCCATTGGATGTCACAATAGTGACATCCATGTCCATCCAGTTTTTTCTTGAATCCAGTCCAGTTTTTTCAGAATCAGATGTAAATGAACTTGTATCCGTTTACATCAGATTACCTCAGGTCTGGCAAAACCAAATCCTGCTCCGTTTGTTTTTCCGGACCTGACCGCAGCCGGGTGTAACTGTATGTAAACAGACGTTCATCGGTTTAGATTTGGCTGCCCTTAGACTAACCTTGGGCTTTCCGATCAGGTCCACCTGAAAAACTGACAGGCTAACCTGATCAGAAAGCCCGTGTGAAAGGGCTCTTACAAAGACATGGTCACTGTGTCCTGAAATGAAAAGGTGGCAGTGTCACTGTAAGGCGAATCCTTTCTCCATCTTTGTTTCATTGAAGAATAGGAGTAGGCAACCTGTCTAATGGTGGTGCAGATTTTTGGTTAAAGAAGACACTCTAAGAAATTCTTTATAGACAGGCATCTAACAAAATATGTCCAACATTGTAAAAACATGGTGAAATGGAGCGGAGAAATGACAAATGCAATTTACAATGGGTAAAACTGTAACATGAATGTTTAACTTATTTTAATTTTCTTTTTTTTAGGATGGCCAATGACGTTGCTTCAGGTATGTCCTATTTTATTGTTAGCAAGGACCCTTCGTCAGGGCATCAATGTAACACACAGTGTGCAATGAAGGGTCCCTGCGTGGCCCTGACATGTCGGTTATAATTATTGCAACATGTATGATGATTTGTCCGATTAAATGGACTTTATCGTTTGAATGTTTTCCACCGAGTGCTGGTGATTCCTGTTCATTTGCTGTTTGATGTGCACGGCGCCATGCGTGAGTATCACTGCAAGCACCATTATTGTGATTCGGGCCGGAGACGCTCTGAGGAGTGCATGGGGACATATTGGACTTTAATACTATTTTATTGTTAGAGATTTACATCCATTAGCTTTCTTTCCAACTGGAAGGTATGTTCAAAGCCTCCTAACTCCAGGCAGATATTGAAGGCACTTATGAATGCAGCACTGCATTCATTGTTATCATAATACATCATTAAATGTTTATTTTTCAATGAAAGCAGTGTTAGTACCCAACTGTTTCTTGGTATCAGCCTCCTGCAGTCCCTGTGCAATCTGTAAAGAAGAGCTCAGCGAGGAGGAGGGAGGAACAGCAAAAAAAGGCTGATCAGGTGTGTTGAAGTTAGGATAGTCACCTTTTCTTCATGCGAAACCTGAACAAATCTGAATTTCTTGTGGAGAATATACAGGAGACAGCCAGGACAGAGAGCCAGGAGAGAGAGCAAGGAGAGAATTAGTTAGGAGCCTTACACTGACCGCCAATGTAACTGAGGTATATACACTGACCAGCAATGTATTGGAGGCATATACACTGGCCAGCAGTGTAACGGAGGTATATACACTGACCAGTAATGTAACGGAGGTATATACACTGACCAGCAATGTATCAGAGGTATATACACTGACCAGCAATGTATCGGAGGTATATACACTGGCCAGCAATGTAACGGAGGTATATACACTGGCCAGCAATGTAACGGAGGTATATACACTGACCAGTAATGTAACGGAGGTATATACACTGACCAGCAATGTAACGGAGGTATATACACTGACCAGCAATGTAACGGAGGTATATACACTGACCAGCAATGTAACAGAGGTATATACACTGACCAGCAATGTAACGGAGGTATGTACACTGATCAGCAATGTAACAAACCTATATACACTGATCAGCAATGTAACTGAAGTATATACACTGACCAGCAATGTAACGGAGGTATATAGACAGACCAGCAATGTAACGGAGGTATATACACTGACCAGCAATGTAACGGAGGTATATACACTGACCAGCAATGTAATGGAGGTATATACACTGACCAGCAATGTAACGGAGATATGTACACTGATCAGCAATGTAACAAACCTATATACACTGATCAGCAATGTAACTGAAGTATATACACTGACCAGCAATGTAACGGAGGTATATACACTGACCAGCAATGTAATGGAAGTATATACACTGACCAGCAATGTAACGGAGGTATATACACTGACCAGCAAGGAGGTGCAGAATGTATATATCAATTAACCATGATATTTACATATGAATGAGTCATGGCTTATGTGTATGTAAATAGTGCCACCAAATCATATGTAAATATCAGTCAAGCCTAATTTCAGTGGGGGGCCTTAATTTTGGTTGCCCCCATGATTGCCTGACATCTTGTGTCCGGGTTTTAGCTGCCATGAAACCCAGACACAGCATTCAGGTGGCAACTATAGCTGCAGTGCAAGAAATATGCTAATAAGAGGAGAGAACAGAGTGACCTAGATAAACTCACTAGTTTGCTGTTTCTCCTTTTTACTGTCCAATCACAAGGTGGGGATGATGAGGAAACCTGTCAGTGGAAGTGAAATTGCACCAGAGAAAAATCAGGTCTCCTCCCTTGCCAGACGAAAAGGTGCTGTATGGCAAAGTCTTAAATGGACGGAATACAGTAGATGTACATCAATGTAGGTTACAGCTTCCTTATAACTAGGGGTGTCCCTACATATTTTGCCACCTGAGGCCGGGTGGGAATACAATTGGTTGTTTGGGGATACATGTTACTAGGGGTTGGGTGGGGGTCAGGTGCTAGTAGTGATGCACCTTACAAGGTGTGTGAGAGCATGTACCGGGGTAGCGGTTTTGCTCGTTACCTCCATCTGGTGTCCTGCCCAGCTCACTGACATTACTGGTTGCCTGGAGCTGGGCGTGATGCTGGCCACAGCTCTTAGCAATCTGAGACACTCCGTTTGGAAAGGGGGTTGGCAGATATGCCCATGTGACCCAAAGACATGCCGCCTAAAGCAACTGCTTCAGGCTGCCTCATTATAGGGGTGGCCCTGCCTATATGCATTTAGCTGTGTACCTGGTATTAGGCTTTAATGGAAGCTGCACCAAAAATGCAGCAAGTCAGATCTTTTTTTTCAGTGCTGCAACATACCATAATGCAGAGGTGTGAATGCATCGTAAAAAAAACCCCCATCTTGATATAGGCTGAATGTGTAGATATCACAGTTATTATGGTGAAGCCAATGTTTAATGGAGAACTATGGGGTAAGTGTTTTTCCCCATAGTTCTCCTAAGGGTCATTGGAGGACAAACTAGCATCCTCCCGTGACCCAAAGCTCAGTATATCGCGAGCTACAGCTCGCCGTATACTGAGACCGCCGCAGCCGGGACGGTTCCCGGCATTACTGTTGAGATCCACCCAGCTTACGTGAGTGACAGCTGGCTCTGCCTATCTAGAGGCAGAGCCAGCTGTACCCGCCCCCTCCCCCGTCCGTTCCACCAGTCAGCGCTGGAGGCTCGGCCAGCGGGGAGTGGGGGGGGGAATCCCTGCAGGGAGCCATGAGTGACAGTAACGGCTCTCTGCAGGGACATGATCGAGAAGTGAGCGAGCGACGCTATATGTTTGCTCACTTCCCGATCTAAGTGTGAAAATCACTTGTCTCACAGTTCTCCTTTTCAGTAGACCTTTTCAAATTGATTTCATCATTTGATTTTTGCCCATGTGGGGTGTTTTGTGTTAATCTTAAAAGATGGGTGATCTGTTTGTGTCATAATTTGTGACTATTTGAACATTATCGAGTACAGCATGTCCTCAAATAAGTGTATTTTTATTTGTAGATTACAGCTGGGAAGTTAAAGCCAATGACATACAGTACCATGAAAAAATCAAGAAGCCAGGATTCCTCTGCTTCTGGAAGAAGAAATACTGTGTAAGTGGGAAGTGATCAGTTCACGAACGTAACTGACTCAAACGACTTTATGCTTTTTTTACCAATGGTATCCATATTTGCCAAATCCCAGTAGGGTAATGTTTTGTTCCAGGCTTCTTGAGAACAGGAAAGAAATTATTTTGCCCACAAGGCCACAGGATGCTGGTTTGCTGTCAACTGGGACAAACCTGCTAGAGGTTGTGAGAAATCAACTCTAAAGTGGAACTGCAGTATGATAATAACTGCTGACAGGTAGGCTTTTATTACAGAAGAACCTCTGTATGTCTCTTTTGCAATAAAAAGCTGCCTGCAACATGTTTCATGGGATTGGACATGCACAGCTCGGTGAACAAACATGGAATGCTTTAGGTGTTGGGTGCGGGGGCGCAGCCAGGGCTTAGTGTGGCAGGGAGGAGTGGGGCACACAGCCTGCAGCTTCTCCTCTGGATCCCTGCATCTTTACCCCGCTTATATGGGCAGAGGCAACGGAGATCCGAGGAGAAGTTGAGGGAGCAGAGCAGAGGAGGGAGTTGTCACTTTAGAATGGCCGAGCGGTGAGGAAAGAGAGAGAGAGAGAGAGAGAAAGACGCTCGGCCAGGATCTGACAGTCGGCGGCTCTCTCTCCCCTCACCGCTCGGCCATCCCCTTCCCGCCGCCTTCAGAGCTTCACTTCTCTTCGGATCCCTTCTGCCTCTGCCAATACAGGCGGGGAAGAGCAGCAAGGATCCGAGGAGAAGGACAGGCTGTGCCGTCCTCTGTGCGTGGCAGAGCAAACACTGGAGCGATCAGCTGACATTTACATCACTTCCTGTTCATTCATGAGTTTCTGAATGGGTAGTAGCATTCAGTACAGAGGCTTTCCATTCATTTAGAACACAGGCTGCAGAAAAAAAAAAAATCTATTTTAAAAGGGAAATGTCAGGGGCCTGTTTAGTCTAATGTCAGGGGTCTGTTTAGTCTAATATTTCCCCAAAGCCCCCCAACAGTAAAAAAATATTAAAATAATAAAAAGTAATACAAAATAAACACATCCTGGAGGGGGGGGGAGACGCATGACGTCACATGACGCTGCACGTGCGCAGCGTTGGGTGATGTCACACGCCTGTTGGGGGGAAGGGAGCACATTGCCTCGGGCACAAAAAGAGCTAGAGCTGGTGTGCATGTGTGGGATTTGCCTAATCCTAGGCAAGCCATTCAAGAGTCCTGAAGATTCTGAACCCAGAAGAAGACCAAACAAAGATGTCAGCAGCAACAAGGTAGATGGCAACAGTCGCTGGAGAGTTGGCAAGTGAGGGACTTTAATTCCACTTTAATAGTCTTTTTCTTTTCAGTTTGTTTCATTTATCTTTTCGGCATAATGTTTAAAACCTAAAAATAGGTTTGTGTGGACAAACAGGCTAAAAAAAGGCCAGAATGGTGCCGCGGTTTCCTTCCATCTCCAGGAATAAAAATAGTAAATACCTAAGGTTTATGCGGATAATTATTTTGATAAGCTCTGATATTCCATATATAATTTGTACCTGTTTTCTTTCTTTCAAAGGGCAACAGAATAAAAACTTCAAAGTACAACTTTTTTACATTCATACCGCTAAACTTGTATGAGCAGTTCCAAAAGGCCCAAGTGATCTATTTCACCTGTATATTAATTCTTCAGGTAAGGTCTTCTCTTCCTCCGGCTCTCCTTCGGTCTCTCCTTTTATGCTCTTCATGGGGCTCTTCTTTCTCCTAAATAGTAGACATGTGCACTGCCAAAAAATGTGTTTTAGTTTTGTTTCGTTTTGATTTTGTGTTATTTAGTTTTTCGGGATTCCGGTGTAAAAGTCAATGCGGATTCGGACGAAATTCGTTAGCAGTAGTTTGTTCGAACGTTCGTTTTTGTTTCTTATTCGTTTCGTTTGTTCGTATGCAGCAAAGTGACATTTGAGGGGGAAAAAAATGTTTGTCTCCTTCTCTAATGTCACTTTGCTCCAATGAACGAACGAAACGAATAAGAAACGAAAACGAAACGAATGTTCGAACGAACTACCACTAACGAATTTCGGAAACAGAAATTCGGATTCGTTTGCATTCGTTATATCTGTAATTCGGATACATCCAAATTTCCAAAAATTAGTCCGAATTTCGATTCGAAACGAATCGCACATGTCTACTAAATAGTGTTATATGGTTATAAATTATGTTTTGACTGATGGAAGGCCTACTGTCACAATTTCCGGAAATCCGTGCCGGATTTTCACTTTGCTCCCTGGTTCTGGGCTGTCAGCCTATAGTGTCTCAAAAGGCTACAGCCAATCGGATCTCCTCCCCCCCTATTTAGGACTTCCTCACTTGTTGCTCTTGGTGTGAGCAACAAGTCTTATGCCTTGTTCCGTACGCCTTGTGGCTCTAACTATCCCTGGGATCTTATTCCCTGCGCTTACTAGTGGATCCTTGTGCCTTTGGCTTCCCTGTACCAGCTGGTATGCCTGTTTAGCGTTATCCCCTGCTTTGCTCCTTGCGCCCCTACTATAGTATTTTAGTGGTTACCTTTTAGTATATTGCTGCAGACCTTAATTGCTTTCATCTGTGTGCTGTCAGTCTCTGTATACTGCCTTCATTGCCTCACTTCTACTGTGTTTTCCCTCTCCAGCCTTTTGTCCTATTTATTTGCTTTTGTTGTACTTCAACTCTGTTAGCTACCCTCTTCAGTATACTCTGCTGTTCTGCTGTGCATTTTGCACCTTTTGCTTGGGCCTCTCTCTCTCTCTCTCTCTCTCGCACAATTTACGCTACTAAGAATTACAGTAGGCACAGAGTAATATCCTATCTGCATTGTGTATACTGCATGGCCCCATCAAATACCAACTGCTTGAAAGGTCACTCTCCCTTGTAAAGTGGCAGGTTGTTGCACAGTTTTTAAAATCTGGACTACCCCTTGAGCTACTTCAGACACCTGAAGGATATGGCTGAGCCTACTGGACATCCACCAGGTCCTAGGCTCCTGCCTGCATTGCCTTGTGAATGATCCAGCGCCGCTTGTAGTAAACCGTATGCTACCAAGTGCATATGAGTGAGTGTATGTGTTGTGCTATTTAGAGGATTGGGGATCACTGCAGGCATGCAGAACGCCAAATCGGATATCAGTTTTCTCCTCTAGGCCAGCTATCTCCCCATTCCCAACAACTGCTTTAAAAACTGCCTTTCACCCACCGATACATATTTCGCACCATTTTGAGGTGCAGGCAACATAAGCGTGTTGAATATTTAACTCTTATGTTTATTTTACTAAAGTCCTAAAGTCATCATGAAAATGATGCATCAAGCAGAATTTCTGATTATCAGGCTGTGTGTTGCAAGGAGTAGTATACTGCTCCCCTCTGCGCTCAGAAGAACTCTTTCACACAGCGAGCTTTTCTACATTTTCTTAATTAATAGATATGCCACCAAGAACTCTAATCAATGGCATATCTACTTACCTAAAGCCAACTTATCACTGCACGTCTATGGGCTACATCAGTCCTTGTTATTCCATTGTGTTGTCCATAAACCCAACTCCATAGAAGCCATGGCTTCCATACTCTGCACTGATGATGGCCAACAAGCCCAAACAGCTGTATGTAGTTTGGAATACATGGTTCTATAATATTAGACTGTATCCGTGCTATAAACCAGCAGTTGCGGAAGTGCAGTTGTCCACAAAGGGGCACAAAACAATTATTTCCATGGCTCTGCTCATTATCCTAAAACAAGGATAAACTGACTTTGTAGAAAGCCTTATTGCTACTACCTTCATTGCTATCCCCTTTACATATTCTGCCTATCTCATTTCGCTGTGCATATTCCTCTTGATATTCTCTTTTATATTATAATATATAATTGTTTATTACAGAGCATTCCAGAGATTGCAACCTTGCCTGTATACTCCGCCGCAGCTCCACTACTCTGTATTCTGGCAGCCCGCGCTTTCAGGGACTTGTTCAATGACATTGTAAGTTACTAGTTGCTTGAATTGAAGGGAAACTATATTGGTTTGGGATCATTTTTTATTTTTTTTTAAAATTCAAACTGATTTGGTGCCCCTCTCCCAACACCCCCTGCCTTGCTTCCTGGGCTCCGCTGGCCCTCCTGCGGGCCTGTGACCGACATTGTACGTGTCGGCGGGTAGCAGGAAAAGAGACCAGTGAATGTTCACTGAACTCCTCCCTGCTAAAGCAAGCCAGAAGTGATGCTGACTGCACCACTTCTAGTTTTTCAGCTGTCATTTCATGGCTAGAGAAGCCAGGAAAGAAGCTGATCAAGCACGATATATGCTTGATCAGCTACTTTGAAGTGCAAAGGTGACACTAGAGGTCAAAGGGAGAAAAAAAAGTTTACAAGAAATAAAATTTAAATTATTTTTAAATTCAAAATAATTTTAAGTAACATGTCCCTACCCGAACACACACATACTAATGCAAACACATGTTGGGTGTGCCTACGTATGAGTGAGAGCAATAATTGTAGGGCCAATTCACAGCTCTAAATTGATGGCCTGTACAGGATTAACTGTCACCTATGGACAATTTGGGGTGCTGTATTTTTGCTGTTTTACGCGCGCATGCAAACTTTAAGCTTGACATGTTTGGTATCTCCTTTACTCGGTATAACCTTATCTTTTATATTATATTAGCAAAATTAGTGTTATATTGTGTTTTTGTGTATTTTTTTACTGAAATTTTGGGCTTGATAAAGAGTTGTGCTAATAATATGCAACATATTTTATTCTACAGGGTCTGTGCTTTCAGGAAATATATAATTCTGGGGGGGTTTAAGACATTTCCTGGCCTAAAATGTGGATTATACCATGTGTGCAAAAAACAAACAAACGCATAAAAACTCTTGCAGGGAAAGGGTTAAATAGAGTACCTGAGTATCTTTTTTTTTTTTTTGCTGTCATTTCATTGTGAACTTCACTTCCTCCACTTGTTCTTGTGACCATTTTCACCTAGATAGAAAGAGGTGGGAAATTCAATTTTTTTGTTTTTACTATAAAATGAAAAAATATTTTGAAGAAAAAAAAAAAGCAGGATCAAGGGGGAATGAACAGGTCACTTACAATGAAGGAGAAGGGTTAATATATAGGTCACATAAAGAGAAAGTATAAAGATCATATATATAGGAGAGGAGTTTTTTAAAAGGTCAAAGGTTTTTTAAAAAGGCTAATGAGAAATCAATGCTGCTGATCCATTCATTTCTTATTCATAATTTACTATGATCCCTCCCCTTCCTCT
The DNA here is from genome assembly GCF_000935625.1 of Nanorana parkeri. Lineage (NCBI taxonomy): Eukaryota > Metazoa > Chordata > Amphibia > Anura > Dicroglossidae > Nanorana > Nanorana parkeri. Next base: position 598,978 of record NW_017307148.1, read on the forward strand.
GTTGTAAGAGGAAGGGGATGGATCAACCATGTAAACATTAACATGTGATCACAGTTATTGGTCATCATAGTGATTATATGGGAAAGAAGCAGCTTGGATTAGCTTGGCACACTGTCCCTCTTTATTGAGCTGTCTAAATCCAGTTCAGTACACAGTGATTAGCAGGTAGAGGAACCGCCTGAGGGTCTTTCCTTCAATTGCGGCGAAATAACAGTACCTCAATTTGTCATTTAAAAAAGTTTGTTGATAGAAAAGCAGTTGGAACTGTTGGGGGCCAAACTGTGAGTGAAATGGAAAATAAACTCTAATATGTCTTTGCATAATCTGGCTTGTACTCAGCTTGCCCACAAAGGTTGCAGTTTACCCTGTTTTATATCTGCAGGTTGTCCTGTTTTTAAAGTGACTACACAGGCCAGGGGGAGTGAAAAGTACCCAGCATTGATGGTCAGGGGGAGTAATAAATAGCTGGTGTTGATGGTCAAGGGTAGTTAAAAATATTCAGCGTTGATGGTCAGAGGAGTAAAAAATACCCAGTATTGATGGTCAAGGTGAGTAAAAATACTTAGTGTTGATAGCAAGGAGGAGTAAAAGATACTCAGCACTGATGGTCAAGGGGAGTAAAAAAGACCCGGTGTTGACGGTCAAGGGGAGTAAAAAATACCCAGCGTTGATGGTCAAGGGGAGTAACAATACTCAATGTTGATAGCCAGGGGGAGTAAAAGATACTCAGTGTTGACGGTCAAGGGGAGTAAAAAAGACCCAGCTTGATAGTCAGGGAGAGTATAAAATACCCAGCGTTTATGGTCAAGGTGGGTAAAAATACCCAGTGTTGATGGTCAAGGTGAATAAAAATACCCAGCGTTGATGGTCAAGGTGGGTAAAAATACCCAGTGTTGATGGTCAAGGTGAATAAAAATACCCAGCGTTGATGGTCAAGGTGGGTAAAAATACCCAGTGTTGATGGTCAAGGTGAGTAAAAATACCCAGCGTTGATGGTCATGGTGAGTAAAAATACCCAGCGTTGATGGTCATGGTGAGTAAAAATACCCAGTGTTGATGGTCAAGGGGAGATAAAAAATACCCAGCATCGATGATCACTTGGGCTTGGAAAAAAATGCCCCACCAAATACTATTAAGTGGAAGGAAAAAATGCCTAGGATTATAGATCCATTGCAGGAAAAATGTCTTGCCTCTAGTCAGAGGAGAAAAAATGCCCTGGTATGACAGATCCATGGAAGAAAAAATGCCTGGTGCCATTGGTCAGTTAAGGGTCAAATGCCCCAGCGTTGTGGGAGGAAAAATTGCCCTGGCATCAGTAGTTGGAATAAATGCCCCACTGTTTTGGGAGGAAAATTACCTGATATTAATAGTTGGTAAAAAAAAGAAAAAAGCCCTGACTTACTCTTACCACAGCAGTCCCACAACTCATTCACTCCACGGGCCGTGGTCCAAATCCTGCCCGTGGGCTGTAGCTTGGGGTACTTGCTTTAAATTCGTTCATAACAACTAGTACAAGTGCCATATTGGTTTCCTCCTGTATTTCCCTGCAATGCAACTTTGACTGAGACAGGGAGGCCCAGCAGTATAAGCCAGTTAGTCTTCTCTGCATTATACAATGCTGTCAGCCTGCCATCAGAATTTGCTGACTAGATGAATGAGTAGAATGATAGACTGATCAGTACGTTGAAACACCTTCATTGTGCAATCTTAGGCAAGGTGGGTGGGGCAGTGACACGCTAGAATGCTTAACTGTGGTGCCACTGATTTGGCTGTGATGTCGAAAGGGGTACCTTGATCACAAAACTGCTTGAACATAATTCAAATATTTTGGCAGGTCAACTGGTTCTTATTTGTATTTAGCTGTTTGCTTGGCGGGGAGCTGATGGGGTATTGCATGCAAGTTTCCCTTTTTATAACCACTTCATAAAAAGGTCGTAGGCCATAAGTGTCTGGTGACCACATTTTATCTTTTATTCTATGGAAATGCGATTTTTTTTTTAAACCTTTCATATTTTCTAGGCCCGTCATAAGAATGATAACATGATTAACAATGCTTCCAGTGATATACTTAGAGACCAAAGGTAAGATCTGAGTGCTGCCTTACTACAATTCAAATGGGTTACCAGAATTGGAGTTATTCGTCCTGGAAGGTTGACAGATCTGGTTGAATATAAGCCCAAGTTCTCCTCCTGTAGCTGCTCTATTCCAGAACTTAAGTCTCTTCTCTTATTTCTATCTCTCCTTGGCCTATGTCAAAAAAATTACCAATAAGTACTAGGGATGCACCCGAAATTTTGGCCGCCGAGCGGTGAAGTGGAGGTGAGAGCTGTGTGTCTCTCCTCCTGTACCGCTCAGCCTCCCATGACAGTTCATGAGAGTAGCAGCGTGGGGGCGGTGACAGCTGTCAGCTGTCACAGGAGGCTGAGCTCTCCTCCCGCACCGCCCCGCTTAGCCTCCTGTCACAGATCGAGAGAGTGGTGGTGTAGGGGCAGAGACCGCTGTCAGCTGTCACAGGAGGCCGGGCAGCGGTGCGGGGCAGGAGTCAGCTGTCAGAGGAGACCAAGCTCCCCTCACCACTCACTCCTGTGACAGCCGATCCAGGATAGAGAGCGGGTACAAGCACCCAGTGATTAGTGATCACTGAGTGTTTGTAAATAATTGACATAGTTTGTTTACTGTGTCCCAAATTATGAATGAATGGGAAGTGATTTACATCACCTCCTGTTCATTCATGATTGTGGACATGGTAAACATACTATATCCACAAGTTATGAATGAACAGGAACACTCAGTATAGAGGATTCCTGTTCATTAATAACAGGGGCTGCAGAAAACAAGATTGAGGACTTTGTGTTCTCAATCTCTTTTCCTATTTTAAAAGGGAAATATCAGGGGTATGTTTAGACCCCTAATATTTCCCCGAAGCCCCCAACAGTAAAGTTTAAAAAAAAAAAAGTATTTAATAAAAATAAATAAAAATAT